>NW_028327183.1:1815000-1966250 GCF_987537825.1 Furipterus horrens
TAATGGAGAGACAGTGTCACACAGGTCCTGCCACAGGCCCGTCCCCTGGAGCGGCAGTCAGGCACAGGGTCACGAGATGCCATCGCATAACGGGCCGTGATCTGGACATAATCATGCCTGATGTGTTTTTAAGGACTCCCCTTCCCTGGAGTTCAGCATTAGCAGCTTTCTCAGGGGACTTGGCCCCGCCCGAGAGGGGAGAGTCACCGGTTTCTGTGAAGCGCAGAGGGGGGCCGCACGGCTGGGAAGAAGGCAGAGAGGCCGCCAGCTCCGGCTCCGGGTCACGCTCCTCCACCGCGGATGCCGGCCCAGTTTGGTCAACTCCACAGACCGGGGTGGTTCACTTGGAAAACAGGGGAGAATAAAAGTCCTCCCCTCTTCGCGGCAGATGACCCAGTTTAGAATCAGACGGACCGGTCTATCGCCCGGTGGAGAAGAAACTTGTAAGAGGACCCACTCGGCTGTTACCCCGGCGGCCCAGATGAGACAGGACCGTGGCATGAACACAGCTGGGGTCAGGAAGGAAAAAAGAAGAGACTTGAAACCCAGGTGGAACCAGCAACCCCAGCAGAACTCGGGGAGGGAACCGTCCAAGGAAAACAGGAAGCTGCCGGTTTCCGGGCTGAGCTGGGGCCCGGCACGCGGCGGGTGTTGAGGGTGAGGGAGGGGGAGGGCCCAGGGCCGGGCGCCAGAGCTCCTCCGGTGTCCTGCGATGGCGTCGTTTTTCATCACGAGGGCCGGGGGCCCCCAAGGGGTCAGCAGAGACGACTTTGTTGCTGCTGCTGCTGCTGTGGCACTATCTCTCTGGGCTCCCACTGCCCGGGGCGGGAGGGTGACGTGGGAACACAGGGCCGAGTGGGGCTGATCCCCTGGGGAACGTAAGGGGTGCCTCGTTCTCTTCTAGTGACGGGGAAGCCCAGTGGGTCCTGCAGGGTCCCACTGCGCTGAGCATGGAGGTCGGACCTGCTTCGTCTCTACCCACACCCCAGCCCCTCACCTGCCACTGCAGATCCTCTGAGGTCCCCTGGGTGTCGGCTTCAGAAGCCCTCGTCCGACCTCCTGATGTCACATAAAGACATGGGTGACGGCCAGCGCCGCCAAGAATGTGCCTGTCCACTCTTGACCTGACCTCTGCCTGGGACATGGGGGTCTCAAGGAAAAGCCAGCCATGTCCCCAGATCACACTCTGCCCCCAAAGCTGGAGTTCTTGAGGCTCCGAGAGGTCATGGGAATTGTTTTACTTATTGGACACACTTCCCTACGGTGCACAAGCACAGCTCTAGGGTTACAGTCAGTCCTCCTAACAACGCTGCGAGGTAGGTACTGTCATCTTCCTTTACACGTGGGGACGGAGGCCCGGCTAGGGCACGTCCCCGCCCCACGACCGTCCTGCCAGCAGTGGCAGAACCCGGATTTGAACCCCATGTGATTCTGCCCCGTAAGGTAAGGGCTAAACTTCCGGGAGCGGGACCCAAGGCCCAGAGGCTGACTGGCCCTCTTACGCCTCGTCATGCTGGTCCAGTGGGTGTCACAAGCCCTAGCGAAGGCGATGACATTCGTGTGACAGCTCAGACGGGCGGCGCGCGTCCAGCGACAGGGTCCCGCCCCGGGGGAGTGCGCCGTGGGGAAAAGGAAGCCCCAGACGAAACTGCAGGTGGGGGCGGGAGGTCCACAGTGCGCGTGGCCCACCTGTAGGTTCTGCGGCAAGAGCCGACGAGAGCAGATGGTACCAGATCCCCGAACTGAGAGGCCTTCCAAGGACACGTCTTTGGACACGCAAGGTCTGTGGAGTTCCTCTTCAACCAGCCGGATCGCTGTACGGGTCACAGCCCCCGAAGTCCCAGTCATCACCAAAACGGGAGGTGGTGATGCAGCCAGGGTACCAGACAGCGGAGTCGCCTGGTACCTGACGCTCAGCATCGCGCACCTGCGCTAAACATCCCAGGAAACCCATAGAAGCCTCCAAGTCCATTCCCATCCTTGGGGTAAAAACTCAACCCTTCTGGCTTCAAAAAAAAGTCCTGAATTATCCACTTGGCACATTCGAAGTATTCATTTTCCAGAGGAAAACGAGTTCCCAGTGCTCTTGCGACCATGATAGAGGGTGTGTTGCTTTGGCTGGAATGGATCCCGTGACAGGTGGGAGTTTCTGGCCAGGCTGATGGCAGGGATGGCATCACTCCTGCGGGGGTACAGGGGGCTGCGGGCACGGAGGTTCAGAGGCTGCTCGCTGCCCGTGGAGCCTGGGAGTAAATGACCCCCTCTTTATTTGCTTTGCCTGGGAAAGATAATGGCACATATTTGGTACCATTCGTCAGTGCCAAGCGGTCCCCTGCGGGATAATGTGTGGGAGAGGCAAGGACCTCGTGTTTCCAATTAATCAGGCCCAAGATGACTCACTCAAGGAATGAAAGGGAATTTTTAATATTTGCAAATCGCATGAATGTGGTAGCCAAGTCTAATTAAAAATACACTCTCTGTGTTCAGCTCACCTCCTCCAATGAGTGGCCTTAATTCTCGTGATGTTTCTCCTGCCCCCAGAACTACCTGAGGCAAGGGCGCCCAGGGGCTGATGCCCAGGCAGGGGGGTGCCTTGCGAGCCCCTCTGCAAAGCCCGAAGGCAGACCTGGCCCCAGGAGGCCAGCACGTGGCAGGTCGGCCTGGCCCCAGGCCACATTCTTCCTTCCCGGCTTGGCCATGGCCTTGAGTGTTTCTCGGTGCCCTAGACTGTACCCTTGCATTCTGTGTACCAAGTGCGGTTCTTTATCTCCAAATGCAGCACCGAGAGAGGCTGCGGTCACCTCAAGGCGCAAGCCTCCTGGCCCTCACGCCAGGGCACAGGTCTGTTTGTGATCTGTCACTCAGACGGCAGCGGTCCTCCGGCCGTCCCTCTGGTGGGGGTAACGGGGTCCTGCTCAGGCCCTGGGACTGCGGCCGCAGTGCGCCACAGCCCAGAGGCTCCTGCCCAGAGGCAAGTGAGCACACTAAGGAAAGCCGGGTTGGAGGTGTTGTGAATGCGTTTATTGCTCACGCACACGGTGAGAGCCCAGGTCCTGGTTTTCAGGGAGGCATTACAATTGTAAATGAAGTGGCATCCGCAGAGGAGAAGGTCTTCAACACCAAAGCAACTGCAGATGCCAGAGTCCCCCTGGGGCTCAGTTCTCCACACCTGGAAGCCCCGTTGTTCCCCACCCCTGCCCCGCCCCAGATGCAAAACACACCTGGGATGGAACACCCACATGCGGTCCAGCCGCCGGGTCCCTCTGGAAGCTCGGCAAAGACATCTCAGAGCATCGAAGCTCCTCTGCAGGCCCGGACCGGAGGCTCAGCGCGCCATCGCACCTGTCACTGTGGGCTGTGATGGGGCACAGGAATTCCAGGTGGTCATGGACCAAGGCCAGGGGCAGAGTCAGGGCCAGTGTGACCTGCTGAGGGCACCAAACTTCCAGGATGTTAAGGGGGGAAAAAAATCAGACAAATCAGAAAAGAAGAGGCTCCCCCTTTGTCCCCCTGAGTTAGGGCAGACATTTAAAAACACGCTCTGACCGCGAGGACTCAGAGCCGATGAAGGTAAGAAACTCCCGAGCAGCCCCCTTCTCCCCATTGCCCCCTCTAGACAATGACAGGAGGGGTTGTGTCCCTTAACGGTGACGGTGACAATTTTAACTCTGGAGCGCCCTTGGGGTTTACTTTAGGCTTATAGTTCTCCCTTACGCATTGGTGGTGAGGTAAGAAATTGACTTCACTTTGGAGACTTCCCTGCACTTTTCTGGGACCGGAAGGGGCTCCGTCAGTCCCGTTGGCCTCCGCTCAGGGGTGTCTGCTGCTGTGGTGGATGGACCCCACCGGGGCCAGACCAGTTTCCTAGCAACCTCCAGAGGACAGAGCAGTGCACAGCAGTGGAAATGGTGGAGGGCAGACCTCTGAAAATTCACTCCTCCATGAAAAACAACGAAATCCTGGCAAAAAGGATCAGAATCAACTTTTTCAAAACTCCAAAAATTAAACAAAGGTTTGTAGCAACCCAGGGAGCGTTTCAACCAGGAAAACTGCAATTTCCGTAAGAACAGGGGGCGTCGTAGCATTTTAGCTTACCGCACCCCATCCCCCTTCCACTTCCATGGGGACCTCGGGAAGAGCAGTCTCCACCCCCTGCACGGAGCGGGGCAGAGCAGGCCTCACCCCAAAGAACCGTCCCCGTTGGACTGTCTGGGGATCCCCTGGAAGACCCAAGTGGCCAGCTCATCTTTAACGGGGCTGAGTGCAAAAAAGACTTGGGGGCAGGGAGCTGTCTGAACGCTGACGGGCAAGCACCTTAGGGGCACAGCTACCCAAGGTGATGGAAACCAGCTGGCAAAGCAATAAACCTGTCAGTCAGACGTTTAAAAGGGAAAACTGAGGAACGAGGCGCCTGGAGGGGCTCTGAAAGGCTCCTCTGGGTTCCCGGAGGTCTAGGAGACTCCGCAGATCTCCACAGAGGCTGTGCACGGGCCCCCAAAACGCTCGCCTCCACACGGCTCTGCACCGCGGGGAGCAAAGGCTGAGGCAGACTGCCCGCTGCCCGGCCGAGTGTGCAAACCCGAGGGGACGTTGGGTCCCAGGCCCTTAGGGGAATGCCCAGGCAGTCCTTAGCCGACCAGGCAGCTGGGCAGAGACGTCAGTGCGAACACGCAGCAAAACTGCAGCCCGGACAGGATGAGCGGGCAAAGGCCCCCAGACAGACAAACCAGCACAAGCCACCGCCACCGATTCCGGGGCGAGGGCAAAATCGGACGTTCAGGGTTGCCGCGTCGTAAAATTAAAACGTCCAGTTCTTGACAACAACAGCAAAAACGATCCGACACGCAAAGAGGGGCCTGCCTGAGCCTTGACAGGAGGCACACGGCGAGTCATGCCAGCATCAGCTGACGGCTGTGCCCCGGCAGGCGGAGGAGTGAGGTGGGAGGGCCCGCACACGAGAAAGAAGGCCACGGAAACCGTCCCGGCGGGAACTCCGAGGGTGGACTTCCTGGACAAAAGCTTAAATCAGCAATTTCAATATATCCAAAAATCTAAAGGGAATCGTATCCGAGAATTAAAGGAAAGCTGTATCTTATGACCTAAGAATGCCATCGTGTTACAGACGTAGCATCAGTATGGACCGGGTAGGAGGAAAAGGAGCCGAGCAGAAATTACGGAGTCGCACAAAGCGCCGGCACTGGAGGAAAATGCCCCGGGGGGCGTCAACCACGGACTGGGGGGGGTGGGCAAGAGAGGCTCAGCAGCCTGGAGGGGGTCGGTGAGCGCATCCAGCCTGGGACGCAGAAAGGAAGAAGACGAAGGAAAGGGAGCAGCGCCTCGGAGGCCCGCGGGACACCCTCCCGTGCAGGGTCGCTCGTGGAGCGATGGGAACGTTCTGGAATCAGAGGACAGCGATGGCGACGCAGCTCCGTGAAGATAATGAAACCGCACACTTGAAAACGGAGAGTTTTACAAGAGATGGATTAATTTCTAAAAAGAAAAGAGCAAGCGGTTTGCTTCTGCAACCCCCGCAAATGCGGAAACCCCTCAGGGCGGACGCGCGCGCCCCCCTCGCTGCCCTGCGAGTTTCCCCGGCTCATCGGCTGACAGAGTCGACTCCCAGCTCGGTGGCGGCGGCGGCGCTTTTCCGTTCTCTTCCCCCGTCTGGAGAATTAGGCGAGGAAATAAAAAAGGAGCTGTCTCAGGAATAATGGCGATTATACTTTGCGCTCACGTAGCATTGGCAGCTGCACGGTGCTTTCATCTTAATTGATTAGCTCCGTCCTCCCTGGGAGGAGGATGTGTTACCCTTTGTTCAAAGGCTTGTGGGGCCCGGGACCCCAGAGCTAGGAAGCGGCTTGGCTTAGCGGGGACCCCGGTCCAGGCCCACCGACTCCACAGCCCCCCAGGCGCTGCGAGGCCCCATGGGATGAGACGGAGTAAAGAGATAAGGGTGCTTCTCAAAGCCCAGCAGGTTGTGCCAGAAATGCTGGTTCCAGAGTTGGGGGATCCCAAGAGCCATTCCCAACTGGAGGTGGGGTGCACTCACTGCCGTGGGAGACGGGCTGGCCTCCAGGAAAAAGGGGGGCATATTTACAAACGGGACTCGCCTGGGCTTTCAGCTCCGCACCAGCAGCCTGGTGCAGCGCCCCTCAGCCCCCTGCCCGGGGTCCTGGCGGGCAGGCTCCACCCAACGCTGCCCTAACCTCAAACAGGATGTCAAAACGCCCTGATGATCCCCTAATCCGGGGTGGGAGGAATCTCCCCGAGTCCCGCAGCGGCCAGCTGCCAAGGTTCACGGAGGGGCAGGTGGGTGTCTCATTAATGACATGGCTCTGGTGCCGGCCCTTCCAGAAGGGAGCGCCCTGACCTCTCCCTCCCGCTGGCCTCGGGGGTGAGGGGAGCCAGGGGCAGCCGCAGGGAGACAGGCCATGCGGGAACTCTTGGGGTTCCGGAATCACAAAGAGTCTGGGGGCCCCTGTCGTCATGGCAGCTGTCTCCCAGGTTCGGAGTGCAAGTCCGCCTGCCTCCTGGACAGGAACTTCCACAGCAGCCGGGCGCCGCCGAACGCGCAGAAACGGCGCTTTCGGTCTCGGGAAGCGATGACGTCACTCCCGGCTCCCCAGCCCCAGCGGCGGGGACGCGGCACCGTTCCGCGGGGCAACAGTGCCGCCACGAGGCCAGCGCGGGGGATAAGCCCGGGCCCGGGCGCGCGCCTCCAAGGGGGAACTTCTGGAGAACGACGCGCATCGCTGCGGTTCTCCTCTTTGTCTGCGTGGCCACCGCTGAACTGCGCGCTGGAAACTGCTCCGCAATCCGATCCCTGGGCGTCCTCAGGAGGCTGCGCCTGATCCCACCGCGGGGCCTTTTAGTAACTTGTCGCTCCCGCCATTCAGACGTTGGCTGGAAGGCCGCCCCCTTGGACAGCTCTCTTCTCTTCGCTGCGCCTACAGCAGCCACCCCACTCAAGTCTCTCTCACCGACGCAAGTGCAGTATTTATTTGTACGCTTGTTCACACTCTGCAATTGCCTTAGTCATGCGTTCATGCACTCATTCATCCACCGGCTCCTTATCTGCCTTTCCCACTCCCGCATGCCCCAGAATGGAATTTCATGCCTGTCTTCTTCACCGCCCACCAGCTGGAATGGTGCCTGGACAAGGGGGTCTCCAATGTAACGCACGCAGCTTGGGTGGGTGGATGGATCATGGATGGATGGATCATGGGTGGATCATGGATGGATACACAGGTGGGTGGGTAGATGGAAGGATAGAAGGAAAGACCAGCAAATGAGGGAAGAAAAAAGCCAACTAATACTGCCTTGATTAGCAATCCTACGGCCAACATTTGGGCTCCGTTTTCAAAATTCAGAGGCGCGGAAGGCCAGGACAGGTGGCACTACCCACCCTCATCTGGAGAAAACCTGCAATGAGTTAGTTTGGCTTTAAAAACACTCAGGTCTCCACCAAGTGCAGAATCGCCCCAGGTGTTGCACGCAGGCTGTTCCCTTTACACCCCTCCGTGTCCCTGAAGCTGCTAAGGCACAGGCGTGTCTGAATGGTTCCACCCTGTGTAAGCTGAGCGCACTTGTGCTGAAACAGCGAGGCTCTCTGAGCACAGAAAGGATGCACGCTTGCTCCTGCCCACGGCAGCTCCCGGCACCCCGAGCCTCCCTTGCCAGCATTGGCTGGTGTTTCACGTCTGTGGGGTGAGCTTTCGGACGTGGGCGCCTGGACATACCTGTCCACAATGAGCGTCCCCTTAAATAAAGGCAAAGCCTGCAGCAACGCTGCCGGAACCGGGGCTCGGGGGCCTGTTCTCTGCAGGACTACGCTGAAGCGGCTGGTGATATTGAATCACGTTCTTAATCACACACAAATAGCTGCGGAGGTCGCCGTGGAGGTGACATTGCTGAGGAACCCTGCAGTGCCCCCTGGATTTGTCACAGCACTGCCTGAACGCTCTCAAGGAGCGCGCAGCAACCGTGCAGAAACCCTCAAGCGGCAACGGAGGGCCTTGGCTACAGCTTCGGGTCGTGAGACGGGAAATGTTGCCCTGACGCAGATAAAGATGGCGGCGTTTTCCAGCATGAATTGCACAGCAAATTTGGGTGTCTAGCAACTAGGAGGCAACTCCCTCAGACTTGCTACCTTGCCGAGGTTTCGGGGAAGATTTGCATAAAAGCCAGGCCAACCTGCAAAGCTGGCCCTTGTAGCCCCAGGGCTGGAGACGTGCCATCCGGTACCGGGACAGCCATTCCGGGTTTGCAATGAGCGCCCGTGACCTGGGCCTAAGCTCACACCCCAAACTGCAACGTCTGCCCGTTCTCCCCCACAGACCCCGAGAAGCACGGGACACCTCCGCCTTCACGCCAGTCAGCTGTCCTGGCATTCCTGCGTTCATTCTCAAACGTTTGCTGGGCGCCAGCTGAGCGCCAGCTACTGCCCCGGGGAGGCAGGATGCCCCGCAGGAGGGAGCGCGTGGGGGTGGGGGCAGGACCCAACAAGAAAATTCAAAGCACAGCCGTTAGGGGCTCCATGTGTTATCCAGTACCTCTGCTTGGCCAGTCCCCGGAGCCCTCTAAGCCTCGGTTTCCTCGTCTACAACATGGGGTGATAGCAGAGCCCACCACTACGGACGCTGCAATCCCTGTCAGCTTCTCAGGGCGCGTCCACACTGCAGCAAACACAGGATACACGGGAGCTCCGGGGGCTCAGCGTGGAGAGAGGGAGGGTTCCCAGGCGCCCCTTCCAAGCCGAGCAGAGATCTCAGCTGGAAACGACTCATTACAAAATGAGCCTTTCGCTTTCAAAGCAACCCCACGTGTGCAGAGTCTCTTCATCCTGAACCAGTAGGTTGAAAATTGGAGGCTCTCATAAGAGGAGGGATCCAAGGCCCAGAAGATGCTCTGAGCTGGGCGGGGTCCCCTGTGTCAGAGAGAGCACCCCCCCGGGGCTGCCTCACGGGGTCACGCGCACCCCTGCAGCCGCCACAGGCGCCGCCTTCACGCCGGATAAGGTCAGGATGACTGTCCCTTGTCAGCACCTACTCGGAGCATGTTTCTGAGCTCTGGCAGCTGGGTAAGACCACACCCAGGGGAGCTCGTCCCGCGAGCTGCTCCCTTCCCCACGCTCGGCTCTCCCCCCGACGTGCGCTCTGCGGCGCTTTGCTCCCTGACATCCTAAGCTCCTGGGAGAACAAGAGGATTAGCAAGAGATTACTTCAGACATCGTAAATCTCTGCAGAAAAGAAAATAACAGTCATTCTTTAAACGCCGCCTCCGAGGGGATCGGTCGGGTATCTGGCTGCTGCCCTGTTCCCTCGCCTTCTGAGCTTTAAACTCGCAGGAAAAAAGATGCGCAGAGCTGGGAGATTGCTCACAGGGCTTCTGCATGGGGAAGCTTCCAACTCGTCTTCAGGAAGGTGCTTCGTTTTGTATTTTTTCCAGGTTCCTGGGCTCTGGGCTTCGGCAGCTCTGGAGGCAAAGACAGCTTCTCCCGGGTTCCGTGGGTGACAACGTTCACTGTGTCACGCACACGGTACCGGCTGGAAGGGGCTGAGCTTGGCTGTGGTAACAACCACCTTCACTGTCTCTGGGCTGAGCCACTGGCCCTGCCCTCCTGGTTATGGCAAAGGCCGGTCCGGCTCTGCCAGGGCTCCACTGGGGATGACTGCTCTGATCCCAGGCTGACCAGGAGCTCGTTTTGACACGTGTTTCCAGTCTCTGCTGCAAAGGGGGGGGGGGGGGGGGGGCGGGGAACGTGGGCAGCTGGGCGCTGGCTGTGCCACTCACACCCAGGTAGGACACGCGTCACTTCGACGAGCCCACCGCTGGTTCCAAATCACACGGCTGTGACCAACTTTAAAAGAGGCGGGGACGTGAACCTGCCCCAGGCCCGGAGCGAGAAAGGGACAGCGTTCTGTGGCCCTCGCACGTGTGGAGAATCCCGCGGGATTCTTCCCGTTTCCGACGAAAAAACTCTCAGAAGGGGCGTGTGTCGTGGAAGGGAAGGCCCCAGGGGTCCCGGCCCCCCACCAGCGCCACCAGCCTTTGCCGTCAGAAGCCGAGGCTCCCAGGTGCGGGGAGCGGGCGGTAAGTGAGTGAAGACGCCATGACGTCCCCCCAGCGTGGTGTGGGATGACGGGGATGGCGCTGGAAACCACGGGGCCGCCCCACCCCAGTAGGGGGGCCGCTAGTGACCCCGCTGCGCCCGTTAAACTCGAGTGGGGCTGTGTCAGTCGTATCTCAGTGAAATGGGGAAAGAACGCCCCTGCTCTGGACGATATCCGAGCGGCTCAAGGACGTGTATCAGGGTGACCCGTGGGGTCGGAGAGAGATGGGAGGACCCGCCCCTCCAGGCCCCTCGCCAGGCAATTAGAAGCGGCTCTGCCTTCGGCGTTTTTCATCTGCGAGGTTTCAGCACGAGACTGACTAGAAGAAAATCTTCAACTTAACTAGACGGTGAAGGAAAAGTCACCAATTCCGGCCCAAGCCGTTCATTTTGTAGGCAGAGGGAATGAAGCTAGATGAAACGAGGGGGCAGCCCCGAGGGCGGCGGTGGCAGAGGCCGCGGACGCAGGACCCGCCGGGGTGGAGCGCGGGGAGCCCGGGCGCGCACTCCGTCCACTGCTCACCTGCTGCCCATGAATTAATGAGTTTAAAAATGCGGTCCATTCATACAATGGAATATTACTCAGCCATGAAGATGAATTAAATTCTGGCACATGTTGCAACATGGATGAAGCTTCAAAACTATACCGAGAGAAGCCAGATATGAAAGCCCACATATTTAGGATTCCACATACAGGAAGTGTCTACAGCAGACAAATCCATGTAGACGGCAGGTCAGGCGGTGCTTCAGGGCCTGGGGGAGAGAGAAGCAGGGATCACTGCTTGATGGGTGTGTGCTTCCTGCCGCAAGTAACGGAAGGACTCTGGAATTAGGGCGTGGTGATGGAATGCTAGTATGTGTTCTAAAAGCCACCAAATGTTACGCTGGAAAATTACAACGTGGGGCAGGGTTAAATGGGGTCTGTGAATTTTCGCTCTCTCCTTACACGCCTCTCTTCAGCTCCTAGGGAGGACCGTGGGAGAAGACAGATTCTGACACACTGCGATTCATTGTCCTCATCGTTAAGGACTAATCTTTTTCTTATCACTTGCTAAGAAGGCTACACACTTGGGAGCAGATTGCTTCTCAGCCCCCTCTCAATATTGGACACAAGAGCTTTGCCAATGACACTGGAGGTCAAGTGTTGACGGACCGCAAGGAGCCCAGATGAGTGCTGTGACTCCCCCTCCCCCCCACCCCCGCCATCACCCCGTTCTCACAGAAATATTTCTTGACTTTCTTGTTCTTTGAATAAATGACTACCAGGCAGGCAGTCTTGAAAGGCTGCTGATTGAAGTGCCCTTTATTGTTAAAAACATAATTAAATAACGCTCGGATTTACCATGGCCTTGGGGAGACGGCGCGCAGAAGACACAGCAATCTCAAACGACCGCATCAGAAAGCGATCCGGTTAATAACCCTTTTTAGTGATCACAGCTGGCCACACGGCCGTCACGTCTGCAAAGCTTAGCTGGATCTACGGACATCTCACTTGGTCCAATTTGCTGGCACTGTTACCTTTTGGATGCAACTGTTACTGAATATTTGTGTTGCCGGTGGTTATATAACAGCAACATTAGAGGCCTGTACGTAATCCATCGTGAAAAATGGTGTCGGCTCGTGAACGGAAACTCAGCATTCTCAGAAGTGTGGCCGCGTACCTTTGTGAGCCTCCCAGACACGCGGGGGCTGGGGACCTGCTCTAAGAGCTCGGGAAGTGGCAGAGAGGCGACGAGGCTCTTTCCTTGCTCTTGGGGTACCCGGGCGCCTGCTCACTCGGGAAAACACGCAGGGCTGCTCTCTAAAAGGCACAGTAATGGCAGGCTGATCTGCACACGGCCGGCAGCGGGCTGCGCTCCGGGGGAAGGTGTGTGGTCACGTCATTCACGGCGACCACAGCTGCGTGCCGCCCTTACTCTCCGTTTTGTCCAGAAAAGAGGAGTTTCCCGCAGAAAAAAGCAGAGTGGGAGGCTAAGCTCCCCCTTCCAACTGCGGGCCCTGGCCAAGTCCTGATTCTGCCCCCACGGGCCAGCTGTTCAGTCCCGCAGAGCTTTAAGAGCTCCTACAAACGGCACGCGCAGAACGTTCATTCAAATAGCCTTGTGCGGGGCCAGCCCCCCCACAACGCCCCTCTCCTTAGAACCCCCCACCACAGCGGTCACTTCGGGCTTCTTTCTGGATTAATATTTGATCAGCGTCTGTCTCTGCGGCAGGTATCATCCCTGCCCTGCCCATATCCCTCCGACCCTGTCATCTTCAGACGCCCAGCCAACGTCTGCATCTCTGGTCCTGAAAGCTTTTCTTGCAACGCTGAAAGGCTACCACCCCCGTGGCCACAGTGCCAGGGAGTGAGCCTCTGGGAGCAGCCTTCACCATGGGGTCTCTGCAGTGGGCACATAAATACCCCGACTCCGTCGCCCTCGGGAGGGATGGCCCTGGGGAGTGTTTTACGCATTTTCTCAGTCTCCCATGGCTCCACGCCTGCGCTGTCCCCTGCGTTTCCTGGCTGACAGGACCCTGCATCTCTCCCCACTTCTCTACCTGTTCCCCTGCACGTCCCGCATAAGTGACTGACACTGGAATCCTTTCCCAGGGTCGGCCTCGGAGGCGTGCAGTAAGCCCAGGACGACTTGTTTGGCTCGGATGACTTATTTGCCACTGCATCTGGTAATAGATAGTCAGTAATTGAACAGAAAAGAGAGAAACCATCTGTTATTGTTATTCACTGGACAGAGTCAGTAGCTTATTGGATTCTCGGACAGACTCAGGTTCTGGGCCCACTTGGGGGGAGTAAGGAAAGGCTTAGGGGCTGGGCTTTGAGGAAAGGCTGGCAGGGGAGGTAACACCCACCTTGTTCTTCCCGTGTCAGGCCTGCAAAGGCAGAGAAGACTCGCTCCTCAGTGTGAAGCCCCCCAAGCTTGTCAGCTCTCTGACAGACATTTAACAAGGCTTCAGAAAGCATTGACCTCAGCCAGCGCACAGTCTCAAGGAGGGAATTCAGAATTAAAGCCAAACGGACAAGCCACCCCTATAATTGAGGCAAAGAGCAGGAGAAGCGGTAGCGATCTTTGTAGCATAAAGAACAAGCATGTCACCTCTGGAAAAAAGTACAAGTCCTGTCAGCATGTCTGGCTACACAGGGACTTTAATGAAACATTCTTGGGATTAATCTGCACGGAATGCCTGCATCACCTGCTCCTGACAGAGGGTAATTTATAGCTTAAAGAGATGTCATCAACCTTAATAGGCTTCAAATCTCACCTTAAATCCACTGGCTCCTAGCAGGGTCCCCTGTTTCAGCTCCTGCCCGCATGCCTATTTCACCTCATTCAGGAGTGAAATTGGAAAGGAAGGGAGTTTAAAAAGCCCTCAAGCTCCGGGGCCGGACAGGACCTTCTTAGCCAAGGAACCACAAAATGAAACGTCTGCCGCAGGCGGCAGGCGCGTGAGTGAGCGCTGTCGGAACCTGGCAAGGACCTGACAGGATCAAAGGAGCCCCCACGTTTCAATCACAAGTCACTGTTCCCAGGCAGGAGAGAAGTCCGGGCCCAGTGGGGTCAGGTTCTTTTTGTTCCCAAGAGAAGCTGTATACCCGGGCTTATAAGCAAAAATGTCCCTATTCCCTACTCTTATATACTGACAATTAACTTAATATTTTTAAATAATAGAACCAAATAATAATAACGTCATCGGCAGCCGTCTGTCTCGAGAGACGATGGTGTAGCTTCTTAAGAGTCTATCTGCACCGCCGAGAATGGCTGTGCAGTCCGACTCGGGAGCGACACGGTATCTGTCTCCTCCCGTGTTGAATCGACATCTTGCGATGACGCTGGAGTGTCCTCTCCAGTGGAGCTGAAGCTACAGAGCCTGGGCAGGGTGATATGGAGGGTCTGCTGTTGCCCATGCAGCAGACCCCCCCTCTCTTCGCAGCTGAAGGGTCCAAGGGAAAGACGGAGTCAATACAGCTTGGCTTCAGGCGTGCCGCAGGAGTTGCCGGTGTTGACTACAACGTCAAACCGCCTTAGGGACTCCGGCTCCGGATTTTCTGTGGGGGTTTACTCCCTTAGCCTTTCCCCTGAAGAGGTATGCCGCAAGGCAGCGGAGGTTTTTTGGAGTCAGAGTTTTCCTTCTCTGAAATAATAATAACAGATAATAATAAAATCACTACATCGCAAAGGCTGGTAGTCAGCTGCTACCCACCAGGTCTGCTATGGAGGTTGTTAAAATAGTGAGATCCTTCCATTTAAATGAAGAAGTTATTGCCCAAGGCCCTCTAAATGACCTCCACGAAGATCCTGGCAGCCCTGGCCTGTCCCAGAACCTGCCAGACCGTGCCTGGCCAGCGGGCCCCTGGGGTCCTGCTTCAGCACCACGGCCAGCGCCCGCCTGCCCAGCGCTTGTAAAGTATCTGCAATATCAAGTCGGTGAGCCGTCCAAACAAGACGCTGGGAACACGCATCCCACAGGAAAGCAGTCTGGGGCCCCTGACCTGTTCCGATTGCCCTTGTACGACAGTCAGGGAAGCGAAGTCTGATGCAGAAGGGCTTTGTTGGAGGACATGAAGCAAGTCCCTGACGGGCCCCTGATAGGAACCCAGGACCCTCTCCGCTTCACCAAGAGCCGCCAAGGTGTCTAGCTGCCCTCCCTGTGTGGTCCAGGAACAGCCTGGGGCCCAGGGACAGGAGCTGGGCTTCCAGAGAGAGAGAACACCGGGACTCCTGGCCCAGCTCAGCCCGTGTGCTGCTGCGAGCATCAGACAGACATGATGCATACAGGGTTACAGCGTGCAAATCGGGGCCATTGTCATTAGCGTGTGTAACCATGACACCAGCAGCGAATCTTCTGTGAGCACACACGGAGCTTCCTATAACCGAATCCAAGGCGTGAGTCCCCGTTTCGCCCGGTGCATAAACTTAACCCAGGTCCCTCTAGGTAAACTCGGTCTCTCCAAGCTGAATGCAGAACCTTCAGGGTTAGAAAACCAGGGTTTTCTCCTCCCCACCCCCTTCTCCTGGGCGGGAGATTTCCAACGTCCCAGAGTAGGGGTGAGGGACAGGGGGTGTTCTCACTGAACCTTGGCACGGGGACACCTTTGGGTCCACAGTCACTCCTGCGCACACTTGTCTCCTTCAGGCCCTAACGCCCCACCTCCCCCGGCCCTCTCCAAACTCAGGTGCAGAACACTTCTGGCTGCCTCCCCTCCCCTGGCTGGCAATGGACGTGAAGCTCTTGGGAAAAGGCCTCATCCGGGTGGTCACTCAGAGTTGGAAGGAAGAGGGTAGGAAGGAAAGAAATGGGAAGTCTGGAAGGGGACCTTGTGGGCAGGGTGGCAGTGAATGACATGATATTCGTTCGACCCCTGAATGCCTGCATGAGCTCCTCAAATAGCAAGGACTACAGCTTCCCGCTCTTTTAGGGGATTCGTACTGGAAGCCCCTCAAATTGCCACCTCCTTTCCTCACCTCACCCCTACCAACACCTCATAGCTACAATTTGAGAGTTCTTCTCAATTTAAAAAAAAAGCCCCTAAATTTTGCCCATCACCCAGAAAATTAGCTGCCATATATAATTAGGTTACTTTCACATACTAGTCACCTAAAATGTGAACATGTTATTAATAATGAAAGCAGACACATGGGTGGGCGTCCTCGCTCTGTGGAGGGAACGTGACTGGCCTGAGCCCTGCACACAAAGTCACACCATCCCTCTCCCAGAAAAGAAGGCAGCACGAAGGGAAAGACATCACGGAGACCCAGAATCTCAGAAAAGCCCCCACGCAGAAGCCCTTCCGGGGGCCTTCTAACTCTGCAGAACCAGGCTTGGCACTCAGCCCATTCATCAGACACGCCTAACCACGGGCAAGTTCAGAAGCAAGGCCACGCAGAACCAGAGCCGCTTACTGAGTCTCCTCTCTGCCTCTTGATCAGCCCCAACCTACATCCTCGTGTGCTGACGACGGCCACAGAGGGGCCTTGGCCTGTGGGCACAGTGGGAGTTTTCCACTCACAGGACGGAAAGAAATATACGAGGTGGGAAACGGGAGGTGCATGTGAGTGCGTCCCCTTGTGACAGGGGCCAGATGCTTCAGGATGCCTAGCGACTGCCCTTCCTCACGTCACGATGGTGCCCACACCCTGACCCTTCCATTTCCCCGGGCTCTGTGACGCTCCAGGGCACACTCACGGGGGCACACTCAGATGGACCCACCTGACGCTGCGATACTGAAACCAGACCCCGAGGGTCGTTGCAGTGGGGGACAGTGTGTTCTCCCTCTAGCTTCCCGGCCAGCCCACTGGGGTGGTTGGGTCTCTTTTTCACACGAAGGCGCCTGAGAAGGTGTGGTCAGACCAAACTTCCTTTCCATTTCTCTTGAGGATGATTTCACCAAAAATTTTCCCTAATGATGTTCAATCCTAACAAAGTGGATTGGAAAATTTGGGCATTAAAATGCACTTTTTCATTGAGCATCTGCCTGCGAGCCAAGGGTCACTGGTTCGATTCCTGGTCAGGGCACATGACTAGGTTGCACGTCAGGTCCCCAGCTGGGGGCGCGAGTGAGAGGCAACCACACACTGATGTTTCTCTCCCTCTCTTTCTCCTTTCCCCTCTCTCTAAAAACAAACAAACAAACAAACAAATTATTTTTAAAAGATAAATAAATAAATGTGGTAACTAAGAATAGCACCAGATGGCAATATGGCAACACCTATTAACCTTATTAAGTTTACACCCTTTGTCCCATTTCCACACACAGCTGCTTGAGTAGAAACATTTATACCAAATGCAGAAAATATATCCAATAGGATGTTCCTTACAGTGAAGTAATAGTAAAAAAAAAATTTTTTAAAGGAAGAGCTAAATGCCCATCAACAGATTTTGATCAAATTATCTCTGGTAGACGATGATATTGAGTATTATGTTACCTACATTTAAAACTGTCTAAACCTTAAATACGCCACCCCAGAGCCTGAGCCGTGGACTACAACCACGAAGACATTTCGTTTACTACTGCGTTCGCTTCATGCCGGGACCTCGCCTCTGAGAGACAGAACACATGCCAGGTTGCCGAGAGGCACAGGGACTGGAAACAAGACTCCGAGAACCTCAGAGCTGGAAGAAAGATCAGAGACCCCTGAGCCCTCTCTATTCATTTCTCGTCAGGAAAACAGCGACCCAGAGATAAGTCCTTTGCCCGGAGTTGCAATAGAGAAGGTATGAAGGTCTCAGGTCCTCGGACTGGTGGCTTGGTCTCTTGCTCCCCAGAAAATCATAAGCCCCCTGAGGACAGGTCCCCCCATCTCTCCTTCCCTCTGCTCCTTGGCAATCACGCAGCGCAGTGCGCATGGCAGGGCCTCAGTGCGTAGATTCCAGAAGGAAGGACAAACAGTTAAATTTAAATGATGCACTGATCCTTCCCCAGCCAGTCTGCCCGCGTTGTCAAGACACATGACTTCCCATTATGACCACTCTGCCTGCGTCATTTTAATGATCAGATCGAATGAATCGTGGGCAACATGTCCCTTTCGGCGCAGTGACTATGGTCACACCATTAAATACCTTTGGGTCCAAGATCTCCCCACATCAGAATGTAAATTTCATAAGGCGTCTTGGGAAGACTTTACCTGTAACTCGATGAACCTTAAGGCCAATGTTTGAATTATTTTCTATCAAGACCTGTCTGTTCCCTGCATTGCCCTGGGATTCAGGGCAATGTGATCCCCAATCCTGAGCATTCTTTCTGTCACAAGACCCAGGTTGGATCGTCTGTGCCTCTTGATGGAAGTGTCCCCTCTGGTTCTTCCAGAAGGAAATCCTCAGACAAGTGTCGAAGACTCAACATTTGATTCCACAGGTAATCGCTGCCTCCCATCTCCAGGCCAGAAAACTGAACGAGGGGTCTCCTGAGCTGCCCACGGCCTCAGGACTAGCGTCAGGGCTGGGACCGAGTCCAGGCCCCTTCCACTGGGAAGCTGTGCTGTTAATAAGGCGACGTCCGGCCTCCCGCGTTAGCCACCACCACCACCCTCTCCCCCCACCCCCGGTCTGCTGGCTCCCAAGCCGTGCGGGCGCTGATGCCTCTTGCGTTCACGGGCCCCACGGAAATTAGCTGAAGCTGAACTCCTGGTGTCTCTGAAATGGCTCAGGAAGTTCCCTCCCCCAGGGGGCTATTACTGCTCTCGGGAGCCCCATCTTCTTCCTTTAAGCAGGAAATATCCGTGCAAGGAGACCTTTAATTAGCCCCACTATCAGCTCCTACATCCTGTAACGGTCACCCCTGGCACTGTCACCCCAGCCCCCTGGGTGGCCTGGCTAGGACGGGCTATTAGAGGCTGTCCTGAACGCGGGCCATCAGTCTGATTTAGAGCAGGCCAATCACCCCGCCTAAAATTAACATCTGTCAAGGACAGCTCGCTGCAGCGTGTTGGCAGCTCCCTGAGCCCTTCCCAGGCGCGCCGCGCGTGGTGCTGTGGCAGAAGCAGGGTGGCTTCACCCCCAGGTGCAAGCCCTGGTTGTTGGGGAAGAACCAGGGCTTGAAGGGGCGAACCCCTCGGGATGTGTAGCCCTGACAGCCCTCCTGGCTCCCAGGAAGTACCGCCCCTGGGATGTGCCCCGCCAAGGGGCCTCCGCTCTGTCCCAGGGCGCTCAGGGGGCCCCCAATAAAGAGCAGGGTAGGAAACACAGACCCAGGGGCGTACAAACCTACGAGGTGCCCATGTAACACTCCCTCCCTCATTTTAACGGAACCCTGGTTTTCCAGTGACAGCAGCTGCATCTGCGAAAAACCCTCTTTCCCCCAGTTTCGTTGTCGTGAGAGCTGGTCACATAGCATGGCCCCGGCTCAGGCGCCCTGAACGGGAGTCTGCTGCAAGGGTCCTGGCTTTGCTTTCTAATAAAAGGAACAGCCGTGGTGACGGTTTTGCCACCTGCCCCCTCTCCCGGCTCGGAGTGAGCATGCAGTTTCTGGAAGTGCAATTGTTTTAAAAAGAGAAGGTGCCAAGTATCAGGATGAACCCCGGCCCACGCAGAATGGGGGAACAGAACCGAATGCGCGATCCCTGGGCCGGTTGCCCGCGAATCCAGGTGCCGGAGCGGCTTTTTCTGGCACTTCCCGCTGAACGCCTCCGGGAAGGAAGGGTGGAAAGGCAAGCACAGAAGGAAGACCTCTGAGATGTGCGCTGCAGACTTCGGGAGCCCCGGGGGTGAGCCCCATTTGCCCGCAGGGCAACTGGTCTCTCACTCCATTGTTGAACCTCCTGGGACACTACCTGCACCCTCATCGCGTCCCAGGGTCTGCCCCCGAGGGACAAAGACAGGGGACAGGAGGGAGTCTCGAGGGCCGTGCCTACAGAGAGAACCCAGGGCAGGAGGCCAGAGGTCCAGAGCCCCAGGCCCCAGAAAGGCCGCTGTGGAGACGCAGCCCCGAGGCACATCAGCATCTTCACTGCCACCGAGCTCCGCCTGCCGGCAATGCCCAGCGGCCAGCCTGGAGGCAGCAGTCCCATGATCCCAGATCATGTGCTACATCCATGTGCCAATGAGCAGCTACCCCCTCCTGGTTACTGCGGAGGCCCCACGCCCCCACGGTCGCTGGCCCACTGCCAGGGCTTTGCTTTGTTTTGAAAACAGCAGAAGAAACAACATGATTTTTCTGTTGCAGAGAAACAAGGAGTGGGGCCCTCCACTACGCTACTTTTATTTCCTGGGTGACAGGCCTTTCAGAATCTCCAGCGGGTAGGAAATTAATGGGGGGCTTGAAACTCCGATTTTCCATGGGGGACAGTGATGGATCACATGCAGAGGGAGGAGCGTTTCCAGTCCCAGGCGAGGAAGATTCAGGGCAAGGTTTTGCGTCATCTGGAAGACATCATTTGCAATGCTTTCCTGGCAGCTCCCCGAAACCAGCCCTGTCCTCGCTAACAGGAGACGGGGGGGGGGGTAGGGGTGAGGTGGGGGGTGTTCAGGATTAGAGAGCAGCTGCTCGGGGTAATAACGATTCCCCAGCTCTTCTTCTCTGAGGAAGCAGGGAGGGGCTCCCAAGGGGCACAGTATCTGGAAGAAGAAAGAGAGGAGACTAAACTCCTTCCAGTCCCTTCAGGGAGCTTTAGCTCAGACACTCGCTCCCTCTGGGTCGTGTTCTCTCTCCGTTTGTCTCTTCATCTCTGCCTCTCAGAACTGGTTTCCAGCTTCTCACCAGCACATGTCGGTGAGTTGACGGGGCTCCCAGAGTTCAGAGGGAAAGCCTACGTATTCGCTCTGCCAGGCATCGTTGTCAAGAGTCACACACAGGAAGTAGTCGGAGTGCCACACAGCAAAGGATGCGCAAGGAGGACTGCAGGAAGGGCGAGGAGGCGGAGGGGCAGACGGGCAGGAGGAGGAGGCGGCCCTTGGAGGCACCCCCCCCACCCCCGACCCTGCAGGTTATGCGGTGCTTACTGCCCAGTTGCTCAGGCCCATGCTGGGTGATGCTCATTTCTAAAGAGCTCGTCCTACGCGGAGCCGAAAGCTGGCTCACAGCAGCTCTGGTTTCCCTGCCTCTGCAGCCTCGGGAATACTAGGTTGATTTCTTTCTCCCCAAGATACAGAGGGGCAGGTCGCATGAACTCCCAAGTCTGCTCTTTCATGAGCGCAAATTCCCTAGCTCTAAAGGAAGACATCTTTCAATGATTATCCTCACTCTGTGGCCAATTTTTTCATCTTGCTTTCAAATGGGAGAAGCCCACATAGTCTGGGACCTCAGCCTGACCAAACAAAGTCCAACTCAGAAGAACTAAAGCAGGTACTTGAATACGTATTTCCACACCAGCGTTCCCGGGGACCGAAGGCGGAAGCCACCCAGATGTGCGTCGTGGGTGAACCGATAAACCAAACATGGGAAATACATACAGCAGAACACTATTCAGCCTTAGAAAGGCGGCCGTTTTGACACGAGTTACAACCTAGATGAAGACGCTATGTGAAGTCGGATACTGTCTCACAAAGCACAGATGCCGCATGATTCCGTTTGTACGAGGTCCCCAGCGGAGTCCAGTTTGTGGACACAGAACTTAGAAGCCGGCTGCCAGGGGCTGGGGGAGGCGGAGGGGGGTGTTGTTTGGTGGGGGCAGAGTTCCAGTCTGGGACGGTGAAAAAGCTTTAGAGATGGGTGCTCGTAATGGTTACACAACTGTGAATGTATTTAATGCCACGCGATAGGACACTTAAAAATGAATAGACATCCTGGCTGGCGTGGCTCATTGGATTGAGCACCAGCCTGCGAACCAAAGGGTCGCAGGTTCAATTCCCAGTCAGGACACATGACTAGGTTGCAGGCCAGGTCCCCAGTCGGGGATGCACGAGAGGCAACCACACAGTGATGTTTCTCTCCCTCTCCCTCCTTTCCCCTCTTTCTAAAAATAAATAAATAAAATCTTTAAAAAATAAAAATAGAAATGAATGAATGATAAAAGTGGTCCATGTTTCAACAGGTTATGAATTCTTGGCTGGTATTTTCTTACCACCATAAAACAAAGACACCACGCCGCGTCCAGGAACTGAAATCCTCCCCCGCGCCTCCGCCTCGTTTCCTGACGGACCAGTCTATCGAGGCGGCACGAGACTGAGAACAGGTGACGGTCACCTTGCTTGTTGCAATGCTGCCCATTTTCTGCCCCGCCCCCCACTGCACCAGCAGACGGGTGGCCAAGTATTACGGTCCCGTGAGTCCCCTTCGCCACGGTGGCACACCTCCTTCGGCCTGCGTCACACACACTGGGACCTGGGTCTGAGCTGGCAGCCCGGGAGGAGGGGCCGAGAGCTGGGCCCCAGGGTTTATTCCGAGAAGGCGCCAGAGCGAACAGGGCACCTGAGCAGGACTGGCGTCAGAATGGCCCACGGAAGCCGCAGAATGTCAGGGGCTCGCGCGAGGTCCCGGGGGACCGAAGCGTATCTGTTTATATTACAAAGTGATGAACACGGCGAGTAGGTGCCTCTGCCAGGCGCGCCGCAGCTGCAGGCAGCAGAAACCGGCCAGGCTCGTTTTAACAGAAACATGATTCCCGAGAGAACACTGGGGGCTCGCAGAACCGGGGGTGGGCTTGGAGAGGCGGCCTGAGCGGCCCCCAGGTCACGCCGCAGACTGGCCACCCAGACGCAGGAAGGCAGAGGCTGACGTGCCCCGTTCCCGCAGATGGTGACAGCGGGGGTGGGGGCCCGTGAGGATGACCAGGCAGCGACAGGGACCGATGGCAGCTTCTATGTGATTATTTCATGGAAATGGGGACACTTTCGCTTCCTCTCCCTGTGGCTGTTATTCTAATATTGTTTCTGAAAAACACTTTAAAAAAATAATTCTTAAAATTAGAGGAAAAAAAGACCAAGTAACCAGAAAAAATTGAGCAGCGTGTCTCCCGGCCCTGAGACCCAGCGCCTGACACGTGGCAGGTGCCCTGGAAAATGCAGGCTGACGGGGTGAAGGGATTAAAGGTACAAACGCCAGTTACAAAAACAGGTCCAGACGCAGGGCCCGGCCCCGGGAACACTGCCCACAGAACTGAAATAACCGTGTGGCACCGGGCGCGCACTGGACCTGCCGGGGGACCACTTGGTGCGGAGTGTAAATGTCTCACCACTCTGCTGTACACCTGAAGCTAATGTAACACTGTAGGTCAACTGTAATTGAAGAAGAAAAACAATGTAATGTAGGCTATTTGCTCAGACAGCAGAGAGACCCCAAACTTCGCCTGTTCAAAACCCCCTGTTAGAGCCCGGCCTCAGAGCCGGGGGGGCCTCAGGAAAGAGGCAGAAGGACAGGGAATTGGGAAAACATGGCACGTATTTTTTCCACACTCTCAAATGCCAGAAAGTTCACTGAAATGGATTATTTTCTCTATTTCATCATGGAAAAGCAGCGAGCCAGTCCCAGAGGCAGGGCGGCTCACTCCCTGGGTCTTGAGAGGCCTCGCCTGGCGCGGACAGCCGTCTCCTGGAACACACGCCGGCCCCACTCCCCGGGTCAGCGCTCTTGGGACATCGGCAACAAACTCCATTAACCTGTCCTGGCCTCACGCTGCCAAACCGGGAGACTGCACGTGCCTGCAGGGGCGAGGGTGGGGCTGGGTGCGGGACTTCTGCTGGGCGGGTGTCTTGTCCCAGCAGCAGGGACACTCTGAGCCGGCGCCACCCCCAACACAGCCCCCACACTTCCCCAAACTCCTGGCTCACTGGTGGGCTGGAGTGAAGGAAAGGGAGCTCAGGGAAAAGAAGCACACACATGCCCACAGACGCAGACACACACACAACATATCACATACACATGCATGAACACATGCACGCATAGACACACAACAGGCACACATGTATACAGAGAGACTCACAACATACACACAGGCACAGAAACACATGTGTGCAGACATACAACATATACACACACATAGACACATAGATGGACAGACACGCACAACATATGCATTGCACGTGTTACACATTCTTGCGGCCCAGTGGGTGAAAATCCTGCCTTAAGGCACAGCACACATGATTAGAAAGCAAGGTCCCCAAACTCTGATCACTCTGTGCAGTCGGGACCCCGGGGATGGCGCCTGCCTGGCCATGTGCAAACAGCAGGCGGCTTCAGCCTTCACATCCTCACAGGGGCAGGTGCTGTGTCCATTTTGTTCAAATAACACGGCCCATTGGGGTCTGTCTGCTTTCTACACAGGCACACAGACATCTTTTCATGTATCCCCTCATTCTCCTGTAAAAACAAACATAAACAATGACCATGGCTCTCGGTGCTCCGTCCCAGGGCAAAGGGAGAGGTGGACGGCAGTAATCTGCCCGCACGTGGCCTTTACTGGGGAGGCCACCCCCTCCCCGCCCTCATCACCATCGGGAATACAGGACCGGGGACGTCAGAACTCCAGACGCTTTTCAGAAGCTAGAAATCCAGATTTGCAGGGGAGAGCTCCCTATCTTGAAATGTTAGCCAATAGTTACTTTATTTTAAAAACGATGTTGCGAGCTAACCGTGGGTGTTCAAACACAACCCCATGGGGCAGCAGATCTGGTCCCCTAAAAGCAACGGCTGCATCCAGGCCACGGGTCCTCCACGCCCCCCATCAGCCTCTGCGGCCGGGACCCTTAGAAGAGGAGCCTCTGGCGGGGCTCCCGGGCTCCAGTGCGGAGTTCTGGGTGAAGGTAGCGCCCAGTGGGTGGCGTTTCCAGTGGCAAACGCCAGTGCTTGGTCACACTCTGGGAGGCACGTCTGCATCCCTCGTCAGTCTCCCTGGTGACAACAGTAATTAACGCGCTGCTGTAGAAGCACGGGACGAGGGAGAGCTTGTGTTACCCATCAATGCCAGGGTCACCCCTGTTATCAACCGGCGACAAGTTAATGGGTCTTAATTAAGGAAGCAGCAGAAAGCAATTTAGGACCCGGGATGGCTAGGAGTCCTGGCGGTGACAGTGTCCTGTGCGCCACCAAGAGGACAGATTTGCCCTCCTTCGTGGCCCCAGTCCGCCCTGAGACCGCCTGCTCTCGGTGGCCGAGGGACGTGGCCCTGCCTTTGCAGGGAGTGCCCGGGGTTGGCAGCTGCTCCTGGAATGGCAGCGGTCGTGCGCACGGACTTGGCCGTGGCCGGGGGGGGGTGAGGTGGGGGGAGCGGGTCCTGGCAGATGTGACCGTGGGCCCGGGGTCATGGGCCTGGAAGCCGGAGGTCAAGCCAAAGCTGTCCATCGGGGTCGTTCTGCATCGATCCCTTGTCGCCCTGCCCCAGACCCAGGAAGCTTCTGAACACTTTGGATGCTAGTCCAGAACCCTCCCCAGACCCAGGTCTTCCTTGTCTTTCTTTTCCAGCCCTCCCCATCTCGTCCCCAAGAGGCCCGAGGCCCCGACACACATTGTGTCGCTGCTTCACCCTGTCCTGCAGCGGCTGTCCGTCCCCCGTCTCCAAGGCGGGAGCTAGAACTTCTCCCTCTGACCAACGCCGCTGCCTGCGCTCCCCAAGCGCCCATCACGGTGCCGGACTCATTCCCTGTGCCAATGGGAGGCTTTGTGGGAAAACACGGACTTCTCGCCAGGCTGCGCCCATATCCCCGGTGCCCGCGCTGAGGCGGAGCGTCCCCACTTGGGCAGCGCCTGGCGGTCCCACCCCCACCGGCCAGGGGCCTGGAGAGGGCACAGCACAGGGGAAGCCTCTCTGCTGGGCCGGCCTCCTCCGCATCCACGTCCCACAGGCTGGAGCTCACGCGCAGACACCAGCGCTGACGCCCAGAGGGCTTCTGGTGGCCCTTCGTCCGGCGTGAGACGCGCTCGGGAAACTGCTCCTCCAAACCACACGAGGCCGTTTTCTGTCAGCTCGTTACTTTCACCCCAAATTAAAAATCAGGAATCTGTTCATGCTCCACACGCAGGGGCAATGGCATCATGGACTCTCTCTGGGCGCTGTGACTTTTAAAAAGGGGACAGCGTTTCCGCGAGTGTTTCGCACGGAGCCGTCGGAGCGCGCGGCCCAGCGCCTCACTCCTGTCTTTCTTCCGCTTTGCGTTGGGAGGCATTCTGTGCTTATAGCAATTCCAAAACAAAGGTTGCTTTCAAAGCCTCAGGGTCCTCACTGTGTAACGACCGTCTGGGAGATTCCTCAGAAGAACAGAAAGGCTGGTTCTCTCCGTTGGAAGTGGTTCAGCCCCACTGCCCAATGCAGCGAGGGTTTCGCCTCCGATGTAACCAGATGGCCACACACGTCAGCGTTAACAGGGACACACGTGCTCCCACAGGGACGCCTCGCACACCCGTGACTTTGCCCTGCCCCTTCCTGACGATGCCGAGGACAGAGTTTTGTGGCGGTTGCGTCCTTTCCGTTTTTGGTTTTTTAAAGCAATATTTGTGTGTTTTAGTGAAGGTCCTGCTAGCCATGACATGCACGTTGTATTTTCTTATGTTTGAACGACAGTTCACATTCAAGGCCATTTTATGTCAGGGTCAGGTGCACAGCACGGGGATTAAGACGCTTTTATAAGTTATGAAGCGGTCCCCCCGACGAGCCCAGCACCGCAGGCCCCACACACAGTACAGCGTCACCGCCCGTGTGCCCTGGGCTGGACTTCACGTCCCCGCGACTGTTCTGCACCTGCTGAGTCGTGCTTCTCAGTCCCCCAGCCCCTCCCCTCTGTCAGACGTCAGTCTGTTCTCTGCATCTACGGCCTGTTTCTGTTTTATTTATTCATTTATTTTGTTCTTCAGACCCCACATATAAGTGAGGTCCTTTGTCTGATGTGTGTCTCTGAGCGCACTGTTCTCCAGGCCCATCGTGCTGCTGCGCACGGCAAGATGTCTTATTTTATTTTATTTTTTAATTTACTTTCTGCCGAGCAGTATTCCACAGCTGTTCTACCCACTTTCCTGCTAACAGGCACTTGGGCTGCGTCCCTGTCCTGGAGACTGTAAATAGCGCTGCCGTGACCATAGGGGTGTGATATCTTTTGGATTAGAGTTTGGGGTTTCTTCAAAGAAATACCCGGGAGCAGAATTTCTTGGCAGGGGTATGGCAAAGGGCACCAAAGGACGTCTTTAAAAGCAGGGTGACACGGAGTGGCTCCCGTGACAGTACAATGTGAGGCGCTCACCTGTCTGCTTCTCTGTCTGGGATTTCCCTGCAGAGAATTGTTTCTTCCGAATAACACCAAACGCCCGCTGTGACACCCAGTGTTTGGTCTCTGGGGGCCTGGGGAGCAGCTGAGGACAGAGACACCTGCCCGGCGACTTCCCTCCTGGCTCCTGAGCTGGAGGCTGGAAGGAGGGACAGGGTGAGGGGTGAGGAGCCGGCGGGGGAGGTGGCCTGGAAGATCACACCCAATTCCGTAATGAATTCGAAAAGTAATCAGAATGAGAGAGCTGGAGGGTCAGTTCTTCAGAGACGGATCCAAATTCATTTACCCCTTACGGGAACCAAAGGGAAAAAAGCCGTTATTAATTTAGACAATTAGAGAGCTTTGAAAGAAATAACCAGTACATTAAAAAAAAAGCCTGTCCCAAGAGGGCAGCCCACAGCCTCGGAAAACCTGATTGTTACAGCATTTAGAATGAAGAAAGGTCATTTCTGAGACGCGCCTGACAGAAGATTGCCATTTAAATGGTCGTTTTAATGAGAAGTGGGGTTTTCACAAAAGGGGGAGAATCGCTGAGCGAGCTCGGAATGAAGTCGGGGGTGGTGCAGGCCTGCCCGGCACGGCACCTCCAGATGCACTCGTGGGCCACCTTGCTTCCTGCCCTGCCGGCCCCCCGGGGCACCCCCTCCTGCCCCCCCCCACTGGCCTCGGAGCCTCCGCCTGCTCCTCCGGCCCCCACTCAGCGACACTCAGCCAGACACCCTTCCTCTGCCCTACTGGGGAGGCCTCGCGGCCTGGGTGTCTCACCCAGAGGCTGTTCCTCTTCTCTGGTGGGTGAACACAGACCACGTGGCCCAGGGACCCCTTCCCGGAACCAGGGTGGCGAGCTGAGGTGGGGTCCCTGTGGAGCGAGCCCCCAGCGTGCAGGTGAGGGGCTTCTGGTGGGCCTGGGTCCTCACATCCCGCGTGGACAGACCTGACAGGCCTCCCGAGGAGCTTGGGGCCACCTTGGTTCTCCGCTGTATGTGAACATTGGAGCCAGCAGGGAGCTTTATCAGTGTGTCTGCCCCCCACCCCAGTCTGATGTCACTGGGCACAGGGGTCTTAGAGCTCAGCCGGGGCAGAGAACCACAGCACGCCTTTCTGGGGAGGAGTGTCACCGAGGAGCGACAGGAGAGGCCTCGGCTGGAGCCCGCTCAGCGAGGAGTGAGGCCCTGGAGGGGAGCCAGGAGGGTGGGCGCGGGGGGCGGGGAAAGCAGAGCCCACAGACAGGCTCGCTGCGCACTGCAAAGCCGCGTGCTGCCCAGGGGGCGTGGGGCTGAGGCCCAGGTACTGCTGAGTGCCAACCTCCTACGCCGGGGCTGGGGCGGCCAGGGTGATTACGGGCCTGGGTCCGTGCGTTTCTTTAAAAACAAATAAATAATAATAATAATAAGTGACTTTCTTTGTAAATCCTGTGCATGTACTTCACGCCTTTAAAAACATCAGTTAGAGAAGGGGTCCCCGGGCGTCCCTCTCGTGGCCTTGGCACACCCGGGCAAAGGACCCCGGTGCCCACGCCACCTCCAGGCGTCTGCAGGGCAGCGGGGCAGGCCATGAGGAGCCTCCCAAACCCAACTGTGAAGGGGGCAGCCCCGCGGCTCTGGGAGGCAGGAAAGGCAGCTCTTGTGCAAGCTCGGGGGTCACCGCGCATGGCCACCATGGAGAGGGGACAGAGGCGGTCTTCCCAGAGCTAAGGCCACCCGGCAGCCGGCCATTGGGGGCCTGATGGAGAGGAGGCCACTAAGCCAGGCTCTGTCCCTGTGGTGGCAGCCTGGGCAGCCTCACCCCAGGAAGGGCTGACCCCCCCACCCTGCATCCCATCACCATGGCAACCAGCAGCCAGGGCAGAATCCTTTGTCCCTCTGTCATTCATGTACAGCCTCTGTCTCTGCCGCTCATTCTCTTCCCCCTCTCCTCTGACTTCCGCTGTCTCTCCCTCTCACTTCTCTCCTCCGCCCCAGCAGACGGAAACCTCAGACCTGGAAGGGACGGTTTTTCTGATTTTTATTTATTTTTAGAGAGAAGGGAAGGGAGGGAGAAAGAGGGAGAGAAACATCAATGCGTGGTTGCCTCTCGCATGCCCCCAACTGGGGACCTGGCCCACAGCCCAGGCAGGTGCTCTGACTGGAAATCAAACTTTCGACCCTTTGGTTCTCAGGCCATTGCTCTATCCACGGAGCCACACCAGCCAGAGCGCCCTGACGTTCAAATATTAGCAATGAATTCCGTTTTCTTTCTCCCCACACTTTGGGCAAAGTGTGTGATGCTACCTGAGGACTGGGCCTGGGACAGGGGCCACCCCGGGGTCAGCTCTCAGACAGCAGAGGGCTCCGCCGGGCCGGCCAGCGCTCGGGGCCCAGGCACGCGGAGGCGGCGCCTGCCTGGGAGAGGGCGGCCCGGGCCCGGCGCGTTTTTACACGCTGGCTGTTAATGAGCCGGAAAGGGGAGGAATAAAACCCATTACGACCACTCTGAGAAAGCATTCCTAATTCATGGATCATTTACTATTGATTATCGAAACCGACACTTGTGTGCGTGCCCCGTGGCTGGTTTTACAGCGCCTCTGTCTCTGGAGTTTCTAATGCCTTTGGAAGCACTCTAATAAGCAGCACACGACAATTACTTCCTTCAGTACTCCCTGTAATAAAGATGAATTATCTCGCTATCGATGTAAATGGGATATGAAAATCCACAGCGCTCTCCCGAGAAGGATAAACTCCACGTAACGCCTGCCACGTCGGAATTTGGCAGCAACACTGTTTCAGGGTCAATCAAAAAGGCGCCCCCCCCCAACTCCGCCTGCCAGGATCCTGAGTCACCTCCAGAGCCAGTCGGCAGGCCGGGCCGCGGGCAGCCATGTCGCCGTGCGTGGCCGCTGGGGGCCCGATGCTCTGGGCCCTGCGGCGTCCGTCCCCCTTTACAGGCGGCTTCTCACCGACGCGCTCACACACTGCACGTGTCTGTTTACGATTCCCCTTCCCCGCTGCCCGCAGCCGCTTACGGGAATAACGCAGAGGACAGTTAACGGCACGTGAGTTTTCCCTAAACACGGCCCAGGTCTCCCGCTTCTTTCCCACCCAGGCTTGTCTCTTTATCCAGCTTTTCTCTCGCTCGTTTCTCCTCTGCCAGGACAAGGCCGTGGTCTGTGCCCTTCTGTCCCCAGGGCCCGGCTGTCACAGTCCCCGGGGTGGGCCCGGCCTCCCTCCCGGAGCCTCCCCCAGGGCAGAACCTCAGAGCACTTTGACGCAGCTAATCTCTCTCTGATTTTGCGGTTTCATCAGCTGTCATTTTATTCAGCATCTTCACTATAAAAGTTCCTTCTTGGCAGCAGGACAAGGATTGGGTTCTCCCTCAGCCACCTTTCCAAGGCATTCTCCCCGCCTCCGCCCTCCTACTCTCCCCGCATGGGTGGCAAAGACAGAGGCAGGACCTACGAGGAGGAGGAGGAGGAGGAGGAGGAGGAGGAGGGTCCCAGGGGTTGGGGGAAGGTCAGGTGGAGAAGGGACCCCCCTGTGTGCCTCGGAGAAAGGCCCCCGGACACAACTCAGCCCTTCGACTCTGATGTCCCCGCGACCTGACTGGCAGCAGGACAGAACCCAAAGGCGGTCTCGCTGGCCTTCACGTCCTGTCTGCCCCTCGCCTCTGAAGGCTGGGCTCCTTGGGGGCTGCAGGGGCTGTGTCTTAAGTAGCCATGTGTCCCCCCAGCTCATCTCACTTACTAAGGAAGAGGTCATGCAGCCCGTCCACTAGGGACCTTGAAGCCCTTTGAAAGGCTGATGAGAGCCGTGGCCCCTCCTCCCAGGTGTGCAGCTTCTAACCAAAGGTTCCAGCCGGGAGCGGGCCACACCTCACCCCGGCCCGCATCCTTCACCGTAGGTCAGGAATTCTACCCCGACTGGTCTCCAGTCGCATCAGGGGTTGCTGGCAGACCAAGGACTGCTGATTCCGAGCGTTTTATCTGTCGTCTGTGGTTCACATGGAATAAAAACCAGCCCGAGCTGGCCTCCTTCCAGAGCCGGGAGAAGTACAAATTCCCACTTGGGACGATGAGAAAGTTCTGGAAATGGATGTCCGTGATGGTACCACGGAGTGAATGAGCTTAATATGACTGAATTGCACACTTGCAAATGGTCAGCATGCTAAGTTTTGTTCTGTATTTTATCACAATAAAAACGGCAATTTTTTAACTCCTCACCCAAGGATATGCTTTCATTAATTTTGAGAGAGAGAGAGAAACAGATTGGTTGCCTCCTATACGTGCCCCGCCCGGGAATCGAACCCTCAACCTAGGTCTGTGCTCCCACCAGGGATTGAACCTGCAGCCTTTCGGTGTACAGGACGAGGCTCCAACCAGCTGAGCCTCCCAGCTGAGGCCAACATTTTTAAACTGAAAAGCAAGAGTCCATGGTAAGGGTGTGAACTCACATCAGGGGATCCGTGGCAGCCGGCCCCAGGCGGGACCCGGAACCTTCTGCGTGTCTGCCCTCTCTCTGCGGTTCCTCGACTGCCCTGCACCGCCCCCCCCCACCGTGAACGGCATCCGATGTCCTTCAGGACGCGGGAAACCCGCCTGCTCCGATCGACCCAAACAATGTGATCCGCACGCACAATGCACACAGAACAGACAGTCAGCGCCGGTCATCCAGGAGGCTAATACGCAAACCCATCAACCCCACTCCCCTGGGCTTCCTAATAAAGAAAATGCTGAGAGCCAACCGCCAGCGCTGGGACAGAACCGCGGCCAGGCCGGCCCGAGGGGACAGGGAGGGAGCCCCGCGGCACGTCTCAGGAGGCCCTGAGCATGTCCCGAGCGGCAGGCTTGTGATGGGTCTGTCCTGTGCCCACAGCCCGTTCCCTCTGACACATCCCCGAGGCGGAGAGCCCAGCGCGGCTCCCAGACCGGAAGGACTGCGAGTTCGAGACACCGTCCACGCGGGTGGCTGGGCGCCAGACGAGGTCCCGTGCTCTGTCTTCCTCAGACACCTCATCCCCTCCCTGTGTTCCTCCGCGTCCACATTATTACCTGGCAAGTGGGGGAAACGGTGCTTTGAGTAAATCTTCCCATCCAAGCGGCCATTTGTCAGCTCGCGGGGCCTCTCTGAGGCCGACACGTGAGCCTGTATAATGCCTCGCCCGCACCCCCTGACTAATTCGGTCGTGTGGTGATCTGTCATGCTGCTACTGAGCTGGGGAGCCGGGGCTCCGGGCGAGTCGCCTGCTGCAGGCTCCCCCAGGGCGCCGGGCGCCCGCCCGGACAGAGACGCAGCCTCGGGCCCCCACTTCATCTCTTAGGGACACTGCCTAGGGAGAGACGGGACGGACGTCCACGGGACACGTGAGCGCAACGGACTGCACTCTGTGCCTCCACGGCCCTCCTCACCCTGCGCGCCTCAGGCGTGGCTGATCCGAAGACGCCACCACGCCACCAAGACACGCTGCCCCACAGGAGGGGCTTCCCGGGCACACAGGCCTCGCAGAGGGGCACAGCCAGGAGGCAGGAGAGGCAGGAGAGGCACTGGCGGGTCCCGTCCGGCCTCTGCGCTCCCGCGATGCTGTAATTCCGGAGGCCAGAAGGAGCCCCTCTGTCCTTCCCATCTATGTCTGTCCCCAGATGGGCTCTGATGTGCTCCCTCAGGTCACCTGCCTTTCTCCCATTCAAGCCCTGAGCTGGGCTCTGGGACACTCTGATTGGTCAGTCTGAATGCTGTCCCCGCCCCCCAAAGGGCAAAGTGAGCTACCTGATTGGCAGGCCCACCCAAATCACATGCAGTGGCACAGCGTGAGGGTCCCTAAAGAAAAGTCTGCTGGGCAGACCCGCACAGGGTAAGACTGAAGGCACAGGGACAAATGCTTCCGAGGTGGTAAAATTAAAGGCAACGGTGAGTCTCGTCTCGGGGCTACAATGTGGCAGGCACGTACCGGGCCTTTATCAGGAATTACAAATTCCAGGCCCACAGGGGCTGCGGGACCCATCCCTGCCCATGTCCCCACCTTCGTCTCTCACTACCTGGCCCCTTCCTGAGTCCAGCCTCGGCTTCCCCAGCCCCCAGCTGCAAGGGGCACGTCAACACCCTTACGGGACAAGGTGGCCTACAGGTGCATGGCGGGCCCCCTGTTCCCAGTCCTTCCGACGGTGCCCAGAGCGAACCAAGGACCCTGAGAACAGCACTCTGGAAAAGTCAAGTGCCCCCTGACTGCTCAATCACACTTGACTTTTTGCTAAAAATCAAGACAATTACAAGATTGTTCCTGATCCTCTTAAGTACGACTGGAAGGCCCTTGAACCAAATTGCACTTGGGGCGGCCCCGGGAAGGGGAGGGGTGAGCCAGGCGCGTGGAGTTCACAGAAGGGGGTCGCTGCCCCAGAGGCGACGCCTTCACCTTTGCAGGCTGCAAAGACCTGAAAGACCTGCTTGGCCGCTCAGCTCAAGGAAACAGATTCACAATCTTTTGGTTTTTTTAAGATTGTATCTATCTTTAGAGAGAGGAGAAGGAAGGGAGAAAGAGAGGGAGAGAAACGTCGATACGTGGTTGCCTCTTGCACACCCCCAACTGGGGACCTGGCCCACAGCCCAGGCCTGTGCCCTGACTGGGAATAGAACCGGTGACCCTCTGGTTCACAGGCCGACACTCAGTCCGCTGAGCCACACCAGCCAGGAGGGCTCGTGACCATTTAGGTACCTGAACATTCGTGTGACGGTGAGAGTGAGCGTTCAGTTAAGGCACCCTTTCAACGCCCACCCCCAGGCGAGCCCTCTCTCCGCATCAGGAGTGACTGCAGTCACGTGCCCCACGGCGACATTTCAGTCCGTGACGGACCTGACGTGCAACGGTGGCCCCGTAAGATGGTAACGGAGCTGAATGTCCTGCGAGAAATGGAAGATGTGCGGCTCAGGAGGAATTCTGTTCCCCGACAGGAGCAATCCCTGTGGGGCTCGGCAGTGGGTCCCCCTCACTCACTGCACCTCGGCTCCGAGTGGACAGACCCCATCCTGTTGGTCAGCACCCTGGAGCTCACCCCCCAGCGCTCCCCATTCACGGGGTGCCGCAGCCCCGAAAGGGCAGCCCCGGGACGGGCGGGCTTGTAAGCACTTCCCAGGCCCTCCCTGAGGACCCAGCACAAAGCAGGGCAGGAAATCAATGTCTGATCGTCTTCGTGTTTGCAAAGGTGGCAGCCGAGACGGAGAAGTTAAGTCCTCAGCCCGAAGTCACACGGCTCCCCGACCCTCCCCCAGGCCTGCACCCCACCGCCCCACTCCTGTTCCTACCTCACGTCCTCTCTGCGATCGCTTACCTGATGGTTTTCAGTTTTTAAAGACTTTTTGAAGGACCTGGCTTAATCCAAGGGACAGGGTTTATGAAAACAGAAAGGAGGGATCATGGGTTTAATGACTACTAAAAAGCCACGGGTTTTATTTATATATTTCTGATTCACATTAGAGTAAATAGCAAATATTAAATCTGTGCGCTTGTCTGTCTGTCGTAACAGCCCCCTCACAAGGGACTGGTGTCCTCTGTGACATGCCTGGTGGGCTCAGGGTCCCCCTTCGTCCCAGCAGCTCAGTGGGCACAGCTGTGCTGCTGCTGGTTCACACGGGTGGTGTTCAGTCTCTTTTGTTCATGAGAACGGCAGTGAGGGCACAGTCTCCTCACACTCAGCCTCAGAAGGAAGCCACCCCGGGCGACAGGAAGGGCCCCCTGCTCAGACAGGTAGTAGCGACAGCAGGCCACCCGCCGGCACCAGGGCCTGGAGGGTCCCCTGCGGGGACAGGGGGCGGAGTGTCTGTGTGTGTGTGTGTGTGTGTGTGCAGGCCCCATGACAAGTCTCCTCCAGACCCTAGACTTCCAAGCCTGACTCCAGGGCGCCGGCCCCCCCTCCTCCACGTCCTGCTTTTCTGCGTAAAAATCGTTCTGCCTCCAGCTGTGAAGTCTGGTTACCTATCCAGAGGGGCTTCCTGACCCTGCTGGCTCCCAAGGGCCTCTGTCCCCATCTCTTTCTCCTCCAAGGTGGCGAACGACAAGCCGCAGAAAGGATCCGTCCCTCCCCCCACCGCGCCCCTCCCGCGTGTCTCAGACCCCGGCCCAGGGCGAGGCACTGGGAGATCATTGGCAGCCCTGACTTCTCTTATGAACGCCCTCAAATCCAGGCTCTCACAGGGGCCTCGAGCCTTGCTTTCCGTCCCTCCCTCGGCCTCCCCGGCGATCAGACTCGGGAGCCGGGGGGAGCAGGTGCAGCCCTCCCGTAGGAGCCGCCCCTCTGCGCCCTGGAGACTCGCAGAGCCGGCTTGCCCTCCCTGCGCTCACACTGCGGGTCCTCGCTCTCAGGACTCAGCACCGAACAGTCCGGACAGAAAGGGACAAACCCGAGATCTGGACAGTGGGGGACGGGATAAAACTCTCACAAAATGTTTCCCAAATAGGGTTCCGGGCGGTGCCCGAGCCCCGGGGCACCGGTGGAGGTCGGTCACTCTGGAGACGCGGTCCACACCGCCCTCGGCCGCGCTGGCCAGGCCGCCCTGAGCGCACGCCCTCCGTGACTTGTCACAGCTCCACGGGTGGCCGCGCGCCCTTTGTCCTCACACCTGATCACATCCTGTGGCTCCGTGTTGCAAAGGCAGCTTTGGGGGTGCCCACGAGCACCGTGTCCTCAGCTGCAAGCTTAGGGTGCAGTACCCCCTCACCCAGAAGGGACCTACCTGATGCAGGTCGGAAAGAAGGCCCCCGGCCTGTCTGCGAAAATTGTGGTCCAGCCGCGGCTCGTTCCCGCAGTCAGACGCAGCTTCACCGCCATCTAGTGGAGCCACCCAGCCTGCCGTCCACCCCGCTGGCGGCGACACCCGGGCCCTCCCCCCGAAGGACCCCGCCCGCTGGGTCTCGGAGAGGCCGGGGAACCAGGGTCTGCCGTAGCCTCCCAGGCAGAGCGCTGGCTGAGACAAGCCGTGACCAGGGACGTTCTGCCCACCACCCGGGACGCGCGGGAAATGGGAGCTGCGGAGGCTCCAGAACGAGCGTCCAGAGTCTGCTGCCTCGCAGAGGAAAAGAAGTCATTTTTTAAATGGATTTTTTAAAGGTTTGGACAAATATACGGGTTTTCAGGGGAGACAGTGCTGAGCAAACCCCTGGGAACTGACGACGCTCATCGCCTGACTGCACAGAGACCCACGTTTCACTCTCCGGTACACAGCTCCCCGAAACTGGACAGGTCAGAGGTCACAGGCTGGCTACCCAAGTGTTGAATCAGCCCACAGACTTTTTGGTTTTATCTTCCTTCTGTTTTGGCTTCTACCATTTAGGAAGGAAGGAAGGGGAGGGAGGAAGCCACCATTGAAAAATGGAGAGATTTCACATAAAAATCTAAATTCTCAGCTTCTCTTTAAAAATCAGACTCTGGGAAGGCACTAAAGTCTACAGCCCTCCCTACGACGTCTTCTTCCTGACCTTCCAAGGACAAGCACCTGTCTGCTCCTTGGGGGCCGACCACTCAGTCTGTGCCCCAGTGCCCCAAAGGGGAATGATTAAGAGCACAAAACATTTCTTGTTATTTGCTCCTCAGCAAGAAAAACGTGCCCCCTCCAGAGACAGTGGCTGCAGGATCCTGCCCCGGGGCCCAGCCACAGACAGGCAGCACCCCCGCGGGACGGCTCCGAGGGCACACACCGGCCGCCCTTGAAGCTAATCTGCATGAGGCTTTGGCCTTGATCCCTCAAGAACCTGCCGCGATGGTGCCAGAGGAAGCTCATTAAACTTGTCAGCGCTCTGCACACGACCCTCTCTTGCTCCGACCTGCGTGGCTTTGGGCTGCTGCCCGGGGTAGTCAGTCCTCGACCGGGGGGGCTGCAGACAAGCTTGCGGACACATGGGAAGGGCACTGGCTTAGCCAGGGGTGGGCGACGTTGTCCCCCATCACCAAAGCACACTGGCCGCTGCGCTGGACGTGAACCCCATGCCAGGGCCTGCAGGCGGGACTGCCTGCCTAGGAGGGGCTCCTTGGGCCAGAGGTGAGGCCTCAGCCCCTGGAGCTGCCCCGGGCCACCGGCATCCAGTCCCCCACATCAGGGCAATGGCTTCTGCGGTCATTGCCGGGAGGGTCACTGACAGTCTCATGATTGTCAGAGCACATCCGCAGTCCCCATGTGTCACCCCTGTCAAGAGCTGTCACCTCGTGTGATACCATGAGGTTTGGTCCTGGGGGCGGGCATGCCCAGGGCTCCCGAACGCCTTCCCAGGGCGCCGGCTCCACGTTCCCTGAATGCTTCCTCGCAGCGCCTGCTGAAAATAAAGTAGCATCTTAGTAACCTCGCAGCCTGCGGCTGTGTCCGCAGCAAGAGACGGAAATTGCGCTCACGCTCCCTCGCCCGGTCGGCAGGGCTGGGCCGGCGCGTCTTGACAGATGTGATGTCCTCCTGGGCAGAAGTCAGTTTCAGCAAGAACTGGGTCACCTGGGACGCAAGGACCTAAGATGACTTATGGAGGTCATCTTCGCTCTGCAAATGGCAGGTTTGTCATTTGAGAGGTTTACTATCATGGAAAAATCCTGCTTCTCCTCTTTTTTAAAAAAAAATTCTTAAAAACTGCCATACCGATGCTCTCAGAACAGAGGCTTAGAAATGAGAATAATGGCCTGAACTTCAGAGAAACAGACTCATTGTTCTCCGCACAGATGCTGAAGAACCACGCCGGCACCAAGCATTTACTTCCCCACCAAACCAGCACGTGCAGGCCGAGCAGCGGGCCCACGTGTCGGGCACAGAGCAGGCGTCCAATAACCACAGAACGGGAGGGAGGAGAGAAGGATGCGGGGGGTGTGTGGGGGGACAAACATATGGGCAGAAACTACGGCGGAAAGCCCAGCACCCTGTTGGCCGTCTTTCCCACACACCAGACACCCGACAGCACACAGCCTTTGGTCACAGTTCTCCCGTCACGCGTGGGGGCACCGGCAGGAATGGGGAGCCCAGAGACGCAGGCAGCACGCGTCTGGAACAAGAAGAACGGGTCAGGGGCCGGGCTCCTGAGCCAGTCCCACGTGTCCCGCCCCTTTTCTTACCAGCTGGGTGACAATGGGTAAAGGTACTTCATCTCCCTGAGGCTCCATCTCCTCCTTTAAAAAACTGGGAGGGTGACTATTTTGCTAGACACTGTTAGTTCCCCGGAGACCCATTCCTAGCCTGCCTCTCCCTTGTCCTTCTCCGTGTTAAAGGTAGAAAACTCAACACTCCATCACTCGTCCTCCAGCGGCAGCCCACTTCCCCCAGGCCCGGCGGCCTGGCTGCATGGGGCGCGCTGTGGCTCTGCGTCCGCCGGGGTTCTCTTGGTGGCTTCATCCTGCTTCTCAGCCCCACGGTAACGACGTACACACACCAGGCTTCTCTCGGGCTCTGCTCTGGGAGGGGATCCCAGGCGCAGGCAGGGACCCGGGAATTTCTGGTTAATGTCACAGGTGTGGCCCTCTATAGACATTGAACTTGGGGTTCTGAGACCCAAATAGCATCCCACGTGGGCAGAGGCCGGCAGAAAGGTTCCGGGTCTCCCCGTAGCTTCTTGGTGTTCTCGTTTGCCCCTGACACCCAGCCAGGTGACTGCAGCAAATCACTTCTGCCGTTGGTGGTGCATCTCCTCAAAATGCGGGACCTGGGGCCACGTCTGAGAAACACAAGGGGGCTCCTGTCTCCGACCAAAGTCAAGTGGAAGCATCTCGCCTGGCGGCCTAGCAGGCATTTTATTTCCTGACGCTGCTCCTCCCGCCTGAGGGCGATCTCGGCAAATGAGAGTCCAGCAGCTGCAGGCGCAGGAGCTGAGGGCTGAGAATAGCCTCACTTGTCTTCCTAAATCTTAAACAACTTAAGGAAAAACACCATCCACGGGGAGGGAGAGAACCCCACGCAACGCTTACGCCTACGCTGAGTCCCATGAAGCTTTTCTGCCGGCGGCGGGAGACGACGAGGTACCAGGATTTCTCAGGGACCGGCCGCCCGCGCCTCCTCAGCCCCTCACATCGTCCCCCGACTGTACTCCTCAGACAGCCCCTTGGGTGGCGCCTGTCCTCGTCACCCCCGTTTTGTGGCTGGGGAGCTGGAGGCCCAGAACGATGGGGCCCGTCCACCCACGCGCACAGCCGGATGCGTGCAGGGCACAGGCCCCCGCGCTGCCGTGATTCAGAGTTTGCCTCATCCCGCGGCGTGACCGCCGCCTCCCTTCCGAGCGGACGACACGGGGTCGCGGAACACGGGGCTGGGAAGCAACGCCCGCGGGCATTATAAGCCGACCCCAGTGCGCCCCGGGGCCGCTGCGGCGAGAGAGACCGGCTAGAAACGGAGGCCGGGGGGGGCGCACCCAGGAGATGAGGTCAAGGGGGCCGGCGAGGGCAGACCTGCGGAGGGGTTTCTCCTGAGAGGCAGCGTGGGGGGGCGGGTAAGGAGGAACGTAAATTCTTCTCGGGTTTTCCACGTGGGCAGGAACACCCCCTGCCTCCCCTCCTGCCCCCTGAGCCTTATCAACAGCCGCACGCACTAGACCTTGCTCGGTCTGCTCTCGGCGGGAAGCACCCGAGCTCCTCTGGAAGAAGGGGGGTAAATTCGTGCTTCTAAGGCCACGCAGGGCAGATCTGTTACTAAAATTGTTCTTAAATGGCTCGTGCCGCTTCAAACTGTTAAAAAATTGATCACAGAGGTAGTTCGATGCCTTTCAACAGGGACAAGACAAGAAGCACCTGGGTCCTCCGGCTGCCTGACGGCCGGCGTCAGCGGATTAACCCGCACTCAGTGGCGGGCGAGCTCCTGGGACCGACCGCCCACGCTGTGCGTGCAGGTTCCGGACCCGAACCTGCAGACAGACCACGGCCCGCATCCCAGACGCACGCGCAGGGCAGAGCCACAGGACGGCAAAGCCTCCAAAGGGAGCCCACGTAGAGACCACAGCCCAGGACACTCGGCGCGCCCAGCCTGAGCCCGAGCAGGGCAAGCACCTGCTGAAAGCCAAACACCTGTGTTCTCCACAGGCAGAAACCAGACCCAGCGTTGTGTGGCCGCGTTCAGAGTGCCGGGATGCACCCCAAATTACCCGGCGCAGGAGAAACCAGGGTCACCTCAAACCGCGCGGGGGAAACGGTGAACGGGTGCCAACAGGGGGATGTCGCAGCGCAGTGTTAACCGTGTCTGACAAAGATAACGGCCCCCCTACGGTAGGAAAGTACTCCTTTAAAGAAACAAACTCTAGAAAGTCTCAGCCAGAAATAAAACAAAACGTACATAACCACATAGATCACATATAAAAAATCCAAACAGAAATGTTAGAGCGACAGGGAGCCGCGGCGCCCGCTGGCCCGCCCGTCCCACGAGCACGCTCGGAACACACCTGAACAGGGAGCCGTTACTCCTGGGGACACCCGAGCGCTGAACGCCCAGCTCCTGACACCGAACAAAAGAGGCCGAACGCAGACACTTGGGAAGGAGCGGGAAGTCCCCAGCCAGAGGAGCAGGGCAGCACCCCTTGATTGCGGCCCCCACCCCTCCCCCACAGGGCAGGCGGTGCTGTACTCGGGGCGCTGGCCTACCTGCCCGCAGGTCCCCGCAGCCGGCATCGCCTGGATCCCCCGGCCTCCGAACCAGGGAGCGGGAGCAATAGGACGGCCCCACGCGCACCTGGCCCACCCGCCTGCTCCAGGCAGAGGCGGGGCCCACGCTCCGGAGGCTGCAGCTCCTGCCCAGGTGTCGCGGGCTCCAAGCCGCTTCCCAAACTACCCGGCACGAGGCGCCTGCGCAGGGGCCGCTTCTGCGGGGGGCCGCTTCTGCGGGGGCCCACTTCTGCGGGGGCCCGCTTCTGCGGGGGCCCACTTCTGCGGGGGCCGCTTGCGGTACAACGGACGGACGAGAGACCCCAGGAGAAGCCTGGGAGCCGCAGGAGCTCTCCAGGGACTGCGGGGCGTCCCGGGCCCCAGGGGCGGATGGGCACCATGGTTTAGTCCTCTCCCCTCCACAGGCCAGGCGGGGGCCCCAACCAGGGGCTCTGGCCTCCCCAAAGGATCCCCTGGGTGTGTTCACAGCGACGTCACCGGGAGCCTCCTGCCCCGGGCAAAGGAGCAGGCAGGGCCCAGGGCAGCATCACTGCACGCACCTGCCCTCCCCACCGGGAGCTGCTGCGGCTCAGAGGCCTTAAGCACTGCTTGGTTCTTACCGGCCTTCCAAAACCACCCAGCTCACACGGGTTAATTTCTATTCTTCTTAAACTATTTTTAAACATTGGAGAGGAAGCAACGCTCATTTTGTAATATATTTGTAATATTACCTTGATACCAAAACCAGATGAAAGACGTCACAAAAGAAGAAAATTACAAGCCAGTATCCCTGATGAACACGGATGCAAAAATTCTCAACAAAATATTATTAAACCAGATTCAATAACACATGAAAAAGATTATGCACCATAAACAAGTGGGATTCATTCCAGGGTTGCCAGCTTGGTTCAACATCCATAGATCAATGAACGTGATATATCACATTAATAAAAGAATAAAAATAACATCGTTCTCTCAATACATGCAGGCAAAGCATTCAACAAAATCCAACATCCTTTTATGATAAAAACTCACCAGCGTGAGTAGAAGGGACAGATTTCAGCGTAATCAAGGCCACGGATGACAAGCCCACAGCCTACATCATCCTCAGTGGTGAAGAGCCGGCAGCCTTTCCTCTCAGATCAGGGACAGGACAAGGAGGCCCGTCACCGCCTCTGTTCAGCATGACCCTGGATGTCCTGGCCACAGCAATCAGACAAGAAAAAGAAATGAAAGGCGTCCGATTGGAAAGGAAGAAGTAAAACCCTTATTACTTGCAGATGACAGGATCCTATATGGGGGGAACCCTAATGACTCCGTGATAAAAACGATTAGAATGAATACATGACCAGTGAAGTTGAAGGACACAGAATCAATACACAGAAATCTGTTGCATTTCTATACACCAGTAACAAACGATTAAAGAAGAAATTAAGAAAGTGATCCCATTTACAAATGCACCAAAGGCATAAAATACGTAGGAATGGATTCAGCCAAAGAGGTAAAAGACCTGCACTTGGAAAACGATAAGACACTGAAGGAAGAAACGGAAGAAGCTATGGATAAACGGAAGGATGCGCCTAGCTCGTGGGTCGGAAGGAGTAATGTTGTTCCAATGTCCTTACCACCGAAAGCCGTCTGCAGACTCAATGCAGCCTCTACGAGCATCCCAATGGCTTTCTTCTCAGAACTAGAGCAACGACCCTAAACTTCATACGGAACCACGAAAGCCCACCCCAATGAGCCCAAGGAATCTTGAGGAAGTGGAGAGCGGCAGGCATCCCGCCCCCTGGTCTCAGAGCGCCCTGCGAAGGACAGCGACGAAGCCGGCACTGGGGGCGGGTCTAGGACTGGAGGGCGGCCTGGCGCCTGCTTCCTCCCACGGGGCCACGCTGTGGAGCGGGTCTGTGTACTGTCCAGGTCATGGCTTCAGGGCTTCCAAGGGACAGAACCAAAAGCCACCATCTCTCTGAAGGCTGGGCCCGCTCAGATCCGAGGAGGGGACACAGACCACTTCAGTCCTGTTTGTGCCGGGAGGGGAGGCGGGGGTGGCAGGCCCCCTTGCCGTCCGTCCACGGATAGATTAATGCAGGCCCGGAGCGCGCCTGCAGGAATACACAAGTCTGCCGGTAAGGACGACCCCGGGGCCGGCAAGGAGGAGGGGAGAGCACATTCTTACTCCCAACCGCGGGCGCCCAACACACCGTCGGAACGACTGGTTTGGGTCCGCAGCTGGTTGAGTCTGCAGGTGGGAAAGGCCAGCCGCAGAGTCAAAAGTTATACGCGGATTTTTGACCACGTGGGGGTCAGCGCCCCTAACCCCCAGGCCTGGCCATGTGACGCGGCCAGAATCCGGGCTCAGGCAGCAGCCGGCCCTGGCTCTGTCCCCGCCTGGAGAGGTTGGCTTTGTCACCCCCAGCATGAGACAGGGCAGCTGGGCGGCCTTTCCATCCACCGGCCTCAGACTGAGCCGCCCCTGTGGCCTGGGCGGGAACGGGGTCTGAATTGTAGGTGAGCAAACGTTTTGGTGGGGTTTCCCCCATTTCCCATCAGCGGTTATGACTCCGGGGCGGCCGTGACCTGCTTCATCTCCTCCGTCAGGAGCTGCCTCCATCTGCTGGGGCTGTTATTCCGCTCCCCCCCCCCCTCCACACTGCCCCGTCCCCGCTGAGGTCCGCACCCACCAGCCCTGTCCCCGGAAAGCAGGAGGCAAACCTGATGTGCGGGTGCCTCCCCGCATCCGAGGGCGCAGACGACCTGCCAGACAAAGACGACAATCCAGGGTCCAGAGCGCGGTATACACAAGCCCCGCCTGCCCTGGCCCATCCACAGCCCAAGCCCAGATCTGGTCACATTCCTTGTCAACCAACACCGAGTCCCTTCTGGTGGGCGCCGTCGGGTCCTGCCGCCTCCTCACGAGTTTACCACGCCTTCACCTAACGGGTGAGAAGGTGCCCGGTTCAACCGCCTCTGCGCCTCGCTCTGTGATCCGAGCACTGTATCCCGCGTCTCCCGTGCGCGCGTATTGAATCGGACGTCCTGTTCCTCCGGGCTGTGCCAAGCTTATCGGCGTAGGGCTGGTGCCCCGGTGAGAGCGGGCCTGGCACAGAAGCAGCGATTCTTACGCACGGAGAACCCCATTAGGGCTCTGGGCCACGGGACCCAGCAGGCGCGGCCCCGTCACTTTATGGCTGCCCTCTCGGTGGCCTCTGCATGCTCCGAGGTCCTTCAACGTCTCTACGTGGCTGGTGTCGTTCCAGATGCGACCTCGGATGCGCGTGCGAGGCCTGTCTCTGTGCTTTGGCAGACCCTCCCAGCAGCCGTGGGGGGCAGAGCAGGGCACCAGCCTGTGGGAGGGAGGAGACCGAGACCCGGGGAAGTGGAATCAAAGGGCCCCCGCAGACACTTGCTGCCCCAGCCCCCTGCTGCGCTCCCTGCGGAGCCCTCCTCTCATGCTCCCAAATGTAGTCTCATGAGTGTGCGCCCCAAATTCAAGCGTCAGGCTGATAGTGACCCGTTGCTGCGTGTCTGCCCGTTAGAGGGTGGCAGTCCCTCACCCGGTCATGCCCTCTTCCCCCAAAGCTGTGCCGTGAACTGAAGAACGTGTTCTGACGTAGCCAAGAAAGTGTTGAACCTTTTTAATGGTTTATTGATTCTCAAAGCTTGGGTTTCACCAGAAGATTCCGATTGCGACATTAACAACCTCATTGATATTCTTTTAACAAACCCTCTGCGGCTGGGGCGCAGCGTGGGAGAGACGAGGCTCCCCCCCGCCGGCGATTGAAGCGCCCAGTGCGTCTGCCTAGAAAACAGGTCGGTGAGGACTGGGGTCTCTGCCCAGGTCCCCCCGGGGGCCGGGACACCCAAACCTGGTCAGCAGGGCTGCCGGAGCCTGGGCCCGGGCCCCCTTGGGAGAAAGTCGGGGAAAGAAGGGAAATATTTTCCTGCACGTCGCCCCCTCTAACCCCTTATAACCAGTGCGCTCCTTGCAAAGTCAAGCTGGGCTCTTCACAGGCATCTGGGCGCCCTCGGGTGGCTTCAGTCACAGTTGAGACCTAAAATCCTGGGTGAGGCAGGCGGGCCGGCCTGTCTGCGTGGCAGCCACGCTCAGCAGCTCCATCTGAAGAGTTTGGGGTGAGCTGTGAAAGCCCCCGGGGTCACTCCAGCGTGTAGCCACGTTTGAGAGGGGCTGACATACAGGTGCGCTCAGAAAAGCGATAGGAATCAAATGTGGAAAACGCAGGAGACGTCGCACACAGAATTAGAAGCAGCGACGGAAGTCCTGCCTGGAGAGACCAGAGAAAGGAGGAAATACTTTTTCAAACGGGGATTGAGAAAGTCTAAGAAGAAAAGAAATATTCAGGACCTCGGGCTGATATACAGAAAGAGCTCAAAAACATAGATTCTTTTAAAAATTACACACGGAAACAGTATATTGGTATCTGGGAACATTAAGGGCAAAGAGCGACCTTCAGGAGCAGCAGAGTGAGAAGGCAGGTCGCCCAGACATGACCGTGAACGAGGGGCCAGGTGTCTCCCCGGCTGCGCCTCAGGGCAATGCCAGGCCTTCCAGGCATCAGAGGGGTGAGGAGCAAGGTCTGAACTCAGCACTGTGTGCCCCGCTGAACCAGCGCTTAACCACGAGGGCCACAGAGCACACGGCCAGCCGCACGGGCCTCGGGGCTCCCCACACAAAGACCCCACTTGAAACAGCTGGGTCGGCTCAGGCTCAGGCGCGGGCGGGCAGGGCTGGGGGCTCAGGGGCCGTGTGGGAAGCGCCGGGAAAGCCGCCTCGGGGAAGGGACAGACAGAATGACAGCAGGGCAGGGCCAGGGCCTCGATGCACAGGAATGGCCGCCATTGTGCCCATCGTGGACTTTTTTGTGTTGACTTGATGTTTAACATCGCGTTAAAATGTTGCTCGTCTTTGCGGAGTCCTTGGACACCCCTCTAAATTTTGCGCCCGGTGATGGTCTCACCCACCTCGCTTACCTTGCCCCAGCCCCGGCCCCGCTGCCTCCAAGCCCACCAGGATGGGATATTTGCAGAACCGCCCCAGCCCATCTGGGCCTCCTACCCAGAGACCGCTCAGGGCCTCGTGCTGCTTTGTGCGGGGAGTCAGAGACCAGGGAGCACCCAGCGGCGGGCCGGGACAGCCACCACCCGGCAGGCTGACATTCAGCTCAAGAGCTCTGTGGTTGGAGTCGCGTCCTGCAGCGAGAAGGGACTATGACAGATGGCAGAAGACATTACAGCAATTTTACTGACGAAGCACTAAGCGTATCACAGAAGAAGTTCAAAATCGATTCATCTGCTTCCCGGCAGCGGCGAGGCTAAGGGGCAGCAAGGCGTACTCTTGGTAATGCCGTTGTTCCGAAAGGAGGAAGAATTAACGAGGCTACCCTAAGTGTGTCTGTGTGGCGCTCTCTCTGCTTCTATCTCCCCGATAAGGACTGGAACCCCATTTGTATGGAAATACACCGAGGTCTGCAGTGAGACTCCAGTTCTGGGGCGAACCCTCGGGAGGTCCCCCGCACTCCTCTCTGCAGCTTCAGCTTTGTCGTTCAGGAATAAAACGCACTCTTGTTCCAAACGCTCCAACGGCGGCTTCCGTGGGCGCCGCAGTCTTTAAGGTTCCTTGATGGCAAAGAAAACCAACTCTGAGCTGCCTGGTGCCCTTCCAGTAAGGTCTTTTTCTGTGTGAATGAACCTAAGAACCAGCTGAGCTGCCGAGCCAGGTTTAACCAGGACGTGGACCACGTGGTGCGCGGGGTGGACAGGGCAGGCCCGGTCTAGGCGGCCGGCGACAGTGGACAGCCTGCTCAGGGCCCGTCAGTCCAGCAACGGGCCCCAGTGCTGTCTTGCATTCCTGCACCACTTCTCCGGGGGGTCAAGGTCAAGTGCCTGCACCGTTTCTCCTCTCCCTCCCCCTCTGTCCCCCTTCTCCACGGAGTGCAGTGCGAATGGAGCGCGTCTGCCAGGAACTTTGTGACAAAGAGCACGTGGGTCTTACACGTCTAAAAACATTCTTTTTTTTTTTTTTTTATGCCCTCTGGTTCAATTTTGCTCATTTGTTTGTGTTGTTCATTAGTTTCCTGTAATAGGTGACAGCATAACGTATTTTTCTTTCGTTACCTGGCTTATTTCGCTAAGCATAATTCTCTCTAGTTCCATCCATGTTGTTGCAAATGGTAGAAGTTCCTTCTTTCTTTCTGCTACATAGAACTCCATTGTGTAAATGTACCACAGTTTTTTGATCCACTCACCTACAGATGGGCATTTAGGTTGTTTCCAGCACTTGGCTATTGTAAATAGTGCTGCTATGAACATTGGAGTGCATAGGTTCTTTTGAATTGGTGTTTCAGGATTTTTCGGATATAATCCCAGTAATGGAATTGCTGGTTCAAATAAAAGCATTCTTAACCAGTCCTTACACTGGCCCCATAGCTTGGCTGGAGGTAGAATTCTAGGTTGGGACTCCTGACCCCCACAGCCCCGCCCTGATCTTCAGAGACCCTCAGCCAGCGTTGGCTCCCAGCTTCCGGTACCGCTGACGGAAGTGCGAAGCATGGCCCCTTCCCGCGGGTGGCGCAGGGCACAGCCTCTCACTCCCCAGGCAGTCCCGGCCCAGGAGTGAACAATCGGCTCAACCAGGACCAATCAGAACCCTTCCCTGGGACTAGTATATGGTGCTGGGGAGACCACCTGCCTAGAAAAGGGGCTTCTCAGAGGAAACGGGAGCAACTCAGAGCTGCCAGTGGCTCTTTCCCACCGCCCACAAAAGGCCTGGATGCAGTGAGGAAAAACAGGGCCAACTAGAGAGGAGAGAGACGGAGACAGAGCAAGTGGGCCCCGGGCGGCGGCACGGAGGCGGAGCAGGGGATTCTGGGTGAGGCAGGAGGACGTCTGTAACAGACTAGTGGCTGGTGTCTGCCGGTGGGAAGCGGAAACGCCAGCTGAGCTGAGGCCAGGGCCCCAGGTAACCGGCCCACGGGTGTCAGCAGCCGGGAGAGCGGAGGATGATGGGAGGCCCAAGAGAGCGGGGTCTGCAGACAGAAAAGAACGAAGAGCAGAAGGAGCTGAGCTTCACTGTCTTTCGCCTCTTTGCCTCCATTAGCAAAGCAGAGCCCCCAAGGCCGTCAGGCGTCCATTGTGAGCCGAGCTCCCTCCGCTAGAGAAGGGGGTGACCAAGGACACCGTCGGTCTCCCCAGTGGTTCCCCCGAGTGACGACGAGTCTCACTGTGTCCTGACGGTCCTGACGCCGTGTGCTCTGTCCGTGAGCGGCCCCTCCTCACGCACCCAGAGAAATTACCTTTCCCTCCACAGACTCACACACCAACGTTGAAAACCACGGACTTGGCCCGTTGCCGCAGTAACCAGCGGCGTTAACGCCTGCTGCTGAAATTTCATGAGCCGATGACCTCAAGTATTCACGCATAATTGTATCACCTAAAGAGAGGTTTTCTTTCGTATCCAACGTGACCGCGTCTCCGGTGAGATGGGTGTTTACAGCACGTGGCCGTCCGACCAACGGGGCCCCTGCCCCGCCCGCCCGCCCACCCTCTCCGCCCTGCGCATGGCGTCCAGGAGGAAATGCAGGCACAGCAGACAGGACAGGCCGCCCAGGAAGCCCCTGGCCCGACGGAGGCAGGGGTCCTTCCGGGGACCTTCAGGGGCTCCGGGCTGTCTACTTCCCAGATTGAGGGGCAATTCCTGTTCACTTCCACTTGTACGACCTCGGGCATATGCTGGTCCCTGTGATGGGCAGGTTCCTGAGCCAGAGGCATCGCCCAGCACATCGGCACGGAGGGGCTCACACACGGTCAGAACCCTTGGTTTTGCAGGTGCTGGGTGGGGAGGGGTGGGAACTGGATGTTTCTGGAGGTGGGAGTGGCCAGGGCAGGTGGCTCAGTCATGGGCTTCCTGCTGATATTCTAGAGTCGCTTCCACAGACGGGCTTCCTTCTGGGCAGGCTGTGCAGGCCCACACCCGACAGCGACCCAGCCCTCCAACACGGAGCACTGCTGTGACCACCGCCACACAGGGCACCAGGTGCCACTCGGGGTCTCAGCAAACTTGTGAAAGAGCCCCCCCGTCATCCAGCACTCGGTTCTCACACTCAGGACCAGGAGCAAGAGCCTCATTCAGTAACTGAAGTTTCATGATGGTGTCTTCACTCGCATCTGCCAAGAGCTTCCCAGGGAAGGCAGAGGCATGAAATGAGAATGTCCTCATCCCCATAATTCTGACCCGTGGCCAGGGTGACACTGTGTCGCAGGGGCTGCCCCTCCTCCTGTGCTGTGGGATGGGGGGGTGGACAATGGTGGTGACAGCCCTCCATTGGCAGAAACACAGGGATGGATGAATGAATGAGTGAGTGAGTGAATGAATGAGCAATGAATGAATGAGTGAATGAATGAGCAATGAATGAATGAGCGAATGGAATGAATGAATGAGTGAATGAAAAAATGTGGAATGAATGAATGAGTGAATGAATGGATGAGTGGATGAATGGATGCATGAATGAGCAATGAATGAGTGAATAGTAAGTGAAGGAAGAAGTGAGTGAATGAGCAATGAATGAATGAATGAATGAATGAGGGAACGAATGAGTGGCCTAAGAAAGGAGGGAAGGACTGAGGGACAGTTAGAGCCCAGACAACCCTGCAGGAACCGGGCAGGCTTTGTGGGGCACTTCCTGGGTCCAGGGCGGAGCCAGCTGCAGCCAGCCTGCCCTCTGCCCCTGCCCCGCCGCAGCGCGCTCTGGGGCCACACGCACCGCAGCACCTCTGCCCCCCGAAGCTGCGGAGCCCCGACTCAGCTGGGCGCCCTGCTTCAGTGCCAGGAGGGGAAATGAGAAGAGAAACAAGACCCAACATGATTTCCACTGCTGGAACAAGACAGGTGCGCCGGGGGTCTGTGCACCCAGAAGGGAAGTTGCGGGTCACGGCTCAGGGACAGAGCCGTTTGTTGGGCACCTGCCGGGGGCCTCACTGGGCCTGCACCTGTGGCGTGAGGCCCTCAGCCCACTGAGGGCTCTGCCCAGGCGCCCCCTCCCCCACTGTGGCACAGACCCCCCCACCATGCCCCAAAACTGCAGTGGCTCCGTCCCTGCGCTGCCCAGAGGAGGCCCCCCTGACTCCGGCCTCCAGCACCCTCTTCCTCCTCCTCTGGTGGCCCCCGCCCCTGCCCACCACAGCACGGCACGTCCACAGACCTGTCATATGTGCTCCGGCCAAGACCAGACGGTCAGCCAGTCTGGACATGCGAGTTTCACACCAATTAACATAAGAATTACCGCTGTGGACCCTGCTTTTCAAATTAAGGGACAACGTCTATGTGATATGGAAAGACGGGCTCTTGGCTTAACAAAATGGTGATTTAAAAGAACCGGAAATTGGCTTTGGAGGAAACCCCTGGGACCAAGACCGTCTGTTAGCCCCTCCCAGCCCCTGCAGCCTGAAGGGCCCCAGGGGACCTCAGCTCTGACCTGGTGTCTGCGCGGTGTTGACCAGCCATTTCCTCCAGCACCGAAGAGGACGCCTCAGAAGCAATTGTCAGATGCGAACCCCCAGTCAAAGCGATGCTCTGATGACCGAGCATCTCGCCAGCGGCAACCGACTGAAATGCGCTTTAGAAGCAATGACGGGGGGCTAAGCAGATTTCTGGGGCTGGAAAGCGTAACATCGCTTAGAAAGTGTGAAACCGCCCGCCCCTTCGCCGCCTCGGAAGCGCTGAAGGAAAGCTCAGTGCGGGGCGCTGCAGAAACGCACCGAGCCGCCGCGGCGGGCCTGGCGCCGGGACCTTCCGCCTCTGAGGCTCTGGGAGGACACGGGCGCGTCCCGGCGGCCCTGACTCGCCCGAGCACCACCTGGGGCCTTGGCCGCCCCGAGTCAGACCCCCTGACCCTGTGAGAACATTCTGGCTGCCATGGGTGATGCCTCCCCTGAAAATAATGCAAAGATTCTCATTAGCTCTTAATTGCTTGCTAAATTGGTCTGATTTTTATTCAAAACGGATTTTAACAAGCTCCGCACCAAGATGCTTTCCAACATTTTAGGAGAATGCGCGCCCTCCGCCCACCTGGCCCAAAAGCAGAGCCCAACGCCGGAGACCTTTTTTGCCAACCAGTCTTGACCTCACTCCCCTTTATTTAAATGTTCCAGAAATGTCCTTATGATCCAATACCAACTGTTCTAGCAAAGCTTCAGACAGAAACAAGCGAGTTACTTGGAAACGTGACCTGGTCAGCAACTGGATACCGCTGACAAGGGAGTCCCCCACTTCCTTTGCAAATGGTTCCGACCCAGAGGAAACCGAGAGGGGGCCATTCTAGAGTCTCAAAGAAAACAGTCCAGTCAGGGAACAAGACTTTGCCACCAGCCATATATCCACGGTCACGCCAGGGCAGAGAGCAGGGCAGGTCACGGGGAGGTAACCCCCACAGGAGACGGTCCTTCCTCACGTCTGTGTTGGCTCCGCACCCCTCGGCCTCCGGCCCCGCTCCCTGCACCCTGTCCCCCTCGGGGCTCTGCGCTCCACCTCCGAGGCACAAGCGATGCCAAGTCCCTCAGCGAGATCCCGGGCTTGTTCACCAGCACGATCACGTGAATAGAAAAGCCGGCAGAAGCCTGATTTGAGCTTAGAAAGGAAATCTGAAAACACGCAAGCCGTGAAAAGGCGCGGAGCAGGCGCGGACGTCACGCACCTGCTTCTCGTCACCGGCGCGGCTCTGCAGCAGGCCACAGGACAGCATGCAGGGTCTCAGTTCCGGGAGGACGTGGACATGCCAATGGAAAGCCAATTCAGTGTTTTTAAGTTGGAGAAATGGTTTTTAAGTCAGTATTTGGCTAAGTTGGTGCAGAATTAAGGAGCATTACTTTTGCAACAGGATTTTAAAATTAAAAAAAAAAAAGCCTCTCAATGGTCAAAAAGTCTAATGTGAATTCTTTCACATTTAGTAGCATCTAAAAAGAATTATATTCAAATTAAAAACGAACAACCACACTAAGGAGAAAATTTAATATCATCTGAAACACCAAAAAGTCATCAAACCATTGTTTATACTTCAAAGGATACGCTGGCCCATAATGCATTTGGAAAAACACAACAAGATTCTATTTATTAGCTTATCAGCATAATTTTAATCTGTAAGCATATTAATGTCACATATAATCTCTTTTAATATAAATATTTTTAAAAGGTGGGATCTACACGTGACGTCAAGAGCACAGAGCTGACAGTCTGCATAGGCTGTCATTGGTAAGGGGTCTGATCAGAACACTGTTACGGTCAAGGAGCACCTGCTGTTTGCCTGTCACACTCAGGGACACGGCCCACGGACACACTGGCCCCGAATAACACGCTTCACTCCTGCGCAAGCCTGCTTCACCGTCTCCTCCGTGTTCATGGTGACACCGCTCAACACAGAAACACGGCCCTGCAGACCCTCAGGCCGAACTTGCGAGGCAGGGAACAGCCCGGTCAGAACAGCTGCCGAGACAAGCATGGCACCAGGGACGCCAGGCCCGCCGTCGCTGGAAGCAGAAGACGCCGCCGGCTGCATGTCTGTGCCCCGTCCTGCGCTCTGGACGTTCTCTGCCTCTCTGAAGCGCTGGAGCAAAGTGCAGCCACCCTGGGAAGTTACTACTAGGCTCAATATCAGAGAACCGTGCAAGCCTTTCTAGATACGAAATCCCCAAGTGTTTCCTATTTCCATGATCTCCCACCTTTCTATAAAGATGGAATGACCCATGTGCACCTGCAGGCAGAAATTCGCACTTCGCTCAAATGCAACCGAGTGGATCACGTACGGAGCCTGGACAGGAAGCGGCGACAATGGTGGTGGTGGCGGGTAGCGGTGGCGGCAGCGATCTCGGGCAGACAGCGTGCGCAGGAGCCTGCGTGCGGCTCTCTGCTGACGTCAGGTCAGAAGAGAAACGTGCCAAAGCTGCCCTTCCCATTCCACCTGAACTGGTTCCCCACGATGTGCACGAACATCTCCTGCGACATCAGGTTGTCGTCGGCCTGCGTGATCCCCAGCTCACTCAGCCTCCGCCTCTCCATCTGGCCTTTCTGGGTGCAGGCGGCCACCAGCTCGCTGACGATCTCACAGTTGCCTGCGGCCTGCTCCGGGGGCCCTGCCCTTCCGGCCCCACACCCTGTCAGCTCCTCCAGGTCCACTCTGGCCGCTGAGTCGGCCTCTCCGCTCGTCTGGGTTTTCAGGGCTTTGTTTTCTGGAGAAACACACAACGTTAAATACACAAAAGGACCCAATAAAACCCGCATTTCCACAGCTGACTAGAGCTTCCCAGTGTTTCCTGCTCGGGAACCCTGCTGTCCCCTCACTGGGAGTGACGAGCGGCGTCGGTGTCACGAAGAAACGCGCTCTGACCCCTGCAGCAAGGCCCCCGCCCTCGGGCAGGACCACCGACTGAGCTGCGTGCGGCCCTCTTATCCTGGAGGCTGTGCCCACCAGGCTGCCCACACGGCGCCCTCTGCTCAGCACTGTGTCAGCAGCTGAGTGGCTCCCAGGATGCTGGCCCCCACGGCCACCTTCTAACAGCGAGACAGCAAAGGGGTAAGCAGGTGTGACCGAGGGGGACGCACCGTGGCCCTCAGCAGAGAACCCGGGGCCGGTGTGACTTCCACACATGGGCCTGCACGGGCAGCTCCCTCCGGCCGGATGGAGAGGAAGCATGGGGACCGCAGCGGGACAGTGCCAAGGTTGGCCTCTGGCGCCGACAGGGTCCCCGCCAGCAGCCAGCAAGTACATGGGGACATCAGTCCTGCCCCTCAAGGACACGGATTCTGCCCACGGCTTGAATGAGCCCAGAAGACCCTCTGCTAGAGCCTTCAGGGGAGTGCCCTGCCTGGGGACAGCTCCACGTCACCTGGTGAGACCTCGAGCCCCCCGCATGGGAAAACAGAGCCGGCAGACCTGGCTGGAGCAGACCCTGGTAAGGGGCCTCCCCACATGAAAGCTCGGCCCTTCTTTACGGCTGAGACCCCACAGCCATCTGGGTCACGGCCTGAAAGTGATGAACTTCCCACTGGGGCAGCTCAGCTTTGCCGCCGAGGACAGTCCGCAGGAGGCCTGCGTGTGGCCGATAAGGAGCAGCGGCAAACCCCACGGCCCCCTCCAGGAGACCCAGCCCCCCGCAGCCTCTGCCTTTCACACACCATGCAGGGGCCCCGTGACTCTGGCCGGGCACCCTCCTCTGCACGGTCACAGAAAGCCCAGCGCGGTGTGGAGGGGACCGCGGGGCCCGGAGGCCGCACAGCGAGGTCCTGAGTCGTCGGAAGTCCCTGTCACCCCAAGTTCCCATCGTGCTCCCCTCTGCCAAGCAGCCCGCCTCCACGCCCAGCCAGAGGCCGGCCTCTCATGGAGGGAGGAGGCTCGGGCCCCGGACCCGAGCTCAGAGCTGACACAGCCCCAAGGCCCCCCGGCCCGGCGCGGCACACCTTCAGCGCCGTCGGGGGCGCCCTCCTGCAGGTCGGAGAGGATCGTGGGCTTCACCAGGACGACACCGTAGCCCTCATTGTTGTGGACGACGTTGTTCACCAGGGAGATTTTGGGGAGGTCGTAATGCTCGTCTAAGAAGTCCTGTGGCGTTGGAAACAGACGTGTTACCGACGGCGAGTCACAGGGCTGGCTGTACACCCGAAACCTGCATCATGTCATAAGCCAGTGCCACCCCAGTACGTAACAAAACTGAAAAAGGAAAAAAGAAAACTGATGCTTGAAACAGCCGTCACGTGCAGCCACCACGGCCTGCCTTGAAGTCGCAGTTCTCCAGACGACACTAAACACTCGGCCGGAAGCTGTGCTTGTGCCATGGGGCCGCGGCCCGAGCGCCGGGGGACGGGCGCCCTGTCACTCCTGCGCGTCCGCCCGCAGCACAGCGCTCCCGCAGGACGCCTGTGACCACCAGGCGCGCCCATCATCAACATCCACGTCCTGCTCCTGCTTCTCCAAACCAGAAAGCGCCAGAACCCGACCCGGGAGTTCAGCAGACACAGCCAGCCCGGGAGGAGCCGTCCGAGCCCCTGGGGTGGGGGACGGGGCGCCCACCTTGATGAGGATGCCCTCCTTGCAGTGGTGGATGCCGCTGTCGCTGAGGGCGCAGGTGCTCCCGGGGTAGATCTCCACGCCTGCTCCCTGCGGGGCGCAAGGCGGGGCCGTGAGGGCTGGTTCCCAGCGACGGGGCCCCACCTCAGGCTTCCATGCAGCGCAAACGCAGAGTGCACACAGAACGCGTTTTACAGAACACGGCCTCCGTTTCTCTAACGGACACTCCGTTTGCTCCTCTTGCAGCAAGCTGTCGTCTGTCACCTCCAGAAACCCGTGTGCACGGGTGACGCGCACACAGCGCTGGCGGGAGTCTCAGCGCTCCGTTCTCTGACCCCGCCCACCCGTCAGTCAGCGAGCACCATGTGACTGTATCAGATAATGCCAGGAGGCTGACAGACGTGAACACACACACATCACAACAGTCCTCAGAAATCAGAAACAGAGCTTCCTCAACGGGATACACGGCGCCTACGGGGAAGCCACAGCGGACCCCCGGTCAGAGGACAGTGTGCTGCACCCCCCGTGCACCCGCCCTCCCCGCCCTCACTCAACGAGGAGCCGCAGCGGCACGCCGACCGGAAGGAAGAAGCAGGACTGTCATCACGGAGAAAGCACGCGGTTACTGTCTCCATCCCTAACCTGCTTTGCCAACGGTAAACTGGGGTCTCACACGCTGAGTCTGGCTGACTCCGTCCCGAATGTTGGGACGTCTCTGAGAGGCAGCGCTGGAGGGCGCATTCCCACCTTCGCCCCATATCTTGTGGCACAGGTACAGCCTCAGCCCGATGACCCCCTGAAAGGCCGGAGACGACCCACCTTGGCCCCATACAAGTCCGAGGTCTTCATCAGGAACTCGGCGGAGGTGCGCACAGTGACGCCCGTGGTCTCGCACTGCAGCACGCAGTTCTCCACGGTGGTCCTGCCCCGGTGGATGACTGCGAGGAAGACACGGAGTCAGGCGCTCACGCGGGCAGTGGCCCAGGGCCGGCGCTGGGTGGTCTGCATGGTCCCAACAGCTACCACTCACACGTGGTTACTAAAATTACAAATTCAGCCCCGGCTGGTGTGGCTCAGTGGATTGAGCACCGGCCTGTGAACCAAAGGCTCCTGGCTGGACTCCCAGTCGGGGCACAGGCCTGGGTTGCGGGCCAGGTCCCCAGCTGGGGGGCACGTGAGAGGCAACCACACATTGATGTTCCTCTCCTTTTCTCCCTCCCTTCCCTTTTCTCTAAAAATAAATAAGATCTTTAAAAAAGAATAAAATGACGAATTCAGAACATATGAAGCAATGACTACTTTCAGCTTGTGTCTCAGATCTAAAAGCAGCACGCTTGAAAAAGAACCACCTGACCTCAGAAAAGAAAAGTCACGTTAAAGAGCACTTTTCATTACACAAAAACAGGGTATCCGACATCCCTCTCCTGGGTGCGCGTGCAGGGGCCAGAGAAAAGGAGGCGCAGCCCCAGGAAGGGGACGTGGGTCCCGGGGAGGCGGCTGGTTTGGGTCTAGGGCTAAAACCGACCCAAGAGCACAGACAACGACCTCGGAATGTTCTAGAAGAAAAAAACGATCTCACAGAAAGCAGTTGCTTTACAAACCAACTTCCAAAACAGGCTGAACTACCTTTCCCTTGGGCATCAGCTTCCCAGTCGTCACACTGTGCACACCAGTGTTTAGTCAGCCTCCCACGCACCCCAGAGCGGTCTTTCACTAACTTGTCTCTTCCAGGGGAGTCACGTGTCCTCCAAAGCCAGGAACCGACCACGCGCGAAGTCTGCGGCTACTCACCCAAGATCCCCTCGACGGCGTCATGCTGAATAAACTTTATGTTGGAGATTCTGACGTCCGCGCCCGTACAGTCCACGAAGGTGTCCCCCTTGCCCCTCTTCTCGATCACGATGTCATCGGGGAGGCCGTACCCTGGGAGAGAGGGCCGGGCCGCCTCAGACAGGCGCGGGAGACGCCTAAACCCAAACCGCCACGGTGTCCCCGTCAGGGAACTCGCAACAACGCCCGAGACCCACCGAGCCAGCTGCGCTGAGATAAAACCTGACTCTCGCCCCACGTGGCGTGTTCAATTTGAACCAGAGCACACAACTTTTAATAGTAAGCCTCGGTTTGCTCGATTTCAGGGATACCACCCAAAAACCCACCTCGGACCAGCTCAGCACCAAGTCCACTTACAAACCTGCTGTTAAAAAGCCATCATCGTCATCGTCCAAGGTGCTCACAGCTGGGCCCCGGCGCTTTAAAGCATTTCCCACTTAGAAGTTTTTTTCCCCAACTCTAAGATTCTACTATTTTAATATAAATTAGGGTTCAGAAAGCCAGAGCATTTTTCAAGTTTATCTAATTTTCATATTCTCTTACACAGACTGACTTAATATTTGACCAACTGACTTGAAACACTTTTAGCTACTGGAAAAACAGGTCTGCCTTGTTAGCCGGTGAAAAACACCGGATCCCCACAAATATCTTAATCAAACGAGTAATGTGGCCGGGCCTCTGCATGCGCTCGCGGAGCTCGGGGCGTCAGAAGCCTGAGGCCCAGCCTGACTCTCCTCCCCAACAGGACCCTGCAGACGAAGCCGCACGAAGGGCCCCGCGGCATGAAGACCACCTCGCCCTACCGGAGGGAAAGCAGCGACCACACTAACCGCCCAGCACACACACCCCCCGCCCTACCCCCGCCCGCTGCAGGGCACAGGCCGGCCTTCGGGGTGACAGGAAAGGCCGGGCGCCCCCCGCGGAGCGCCGCCCATGGCGACTTTGGGGGCTGCGTCGTGAGCGATTTCTTTCTCACTCATGCGTCTGCCTCTAAGTGGCGCATTTTCCACAATAGCCATTGTCTTTTATTCTCAGAAAAATTAAAAGTGATTTTTGAAGTGCCATATTGAGGAAAAAACTGAGATTCTGGGACACATAAGTCACGCCTTCTTAGCAGTGTCAACTACAGAACTGTCACCCCAGTGAACGGAAGCTCTAAGCAAGGAGGAGCCCGAGCCTAGGCGCTGCAACCCCGCACCCAGGACACCGGCTCCTGGTCCCCAGGGTCCCCTGCAGGCCGGCCGGCAGGTCAGCTCCACCCCGCTCCCTTCTCACGCCAGGGCCACCACCGCCAGCCCAGACTCTCAGAGATGCCCTGTGAGCAAATGCGCCGCTGTCACGGGCACTGGTGACCCTTGGCCATCACGTTATCATGTCCTCGCCGACCTAGGAAGAACTCCTGTTCGCCATATGGCTGGAATGTCAGTGCTATTTCCCCCACACCAAACAACAAAGTGTTTCTATGGCAGTGGCCGGTCCTGCAGATCTGTTCTTTATACACACACCTCTGCGACATATGAAACTCCGGAGACGAGAGAATAAAAAACACGCACATAAACAAACAAGGGGGGCAGTGGCGTGCGAGGGAACAGCAGGAAGTGAATGCGGCCTCATTCGCATGGAGGAGTTTTGACAAAATAAAGGACGCAGCTGACGCAGCTCGGAGCCGCTGCACGGGGCCCAGCACGTGTGACAATTTTTGGCATTACAGCTTGATTGCCAACTTGAAGCTCTTCCGGTAAATAGTGGAGCAGGTGCGTCTAAACCGGACACATTATGGAAATAAACGGACGGAGGGAAAGACGGCCAAGGAACCTGGGTTTAGGAATCATTCTAAACGCACAAGAAGGCTGTAACCTCTAAAAAGTTATTTCTAATAGAATCCTTCAACATTAATGTTCTCAAAAGTACACTCTGGTTAAGATCCAAAGGGGAGAATTTGTGACATTCAGCAAGCTCTTAAAAAATTAAGGCTTTTGGTTCAATTTCACAAAAATAACTTAAATTTTTAAAAAAGGCACTGATATAGTCACAACATTTACAAAATAAGAATAACCATTAAGTAAGAGTATTTTTAGAATATATTGCTGGGGGTATCTTTTTATTCTAGAAACGAGGTCTCCTTTCCTTAAACCACGCACGATCAGGTCGCACGCTCCTGACGGCCCCGCCCCGCCCCGCCCCCCACAGCCCGCGCAGGGTCGCGCAGGGCCGCACAGCGCCGCAGGGAGGCGCCCACGCTGCTCGCCCCACAGTGTCCGCGCCAGCGCCCGATGCCGCCAGTGTGCGCGACCTGTGCGCGGCCGGACGGGCCACAGCCGTCCTTACCCCGGGAGCACCGACGAGACCGGCGGTCCGGTCTCCGAAGCCCACCCTGCGGGGCCGCGGCAGGGCGCCGTGGTCTGCGACACTCACCTTCCAGCTCCAAGGAGTCCGCGAGGGCGAAGGCGCCGTGCACCACGTAGTGGCCGGGACAGACGATCACGGTGTCGCCCGCGTAGCAGGCGCCGAGGGCCGACAGCGGGTCCCTGTGGAACTAGAGGACGGCAACGCCACGCTGCCCCCGGGCCACCTCCAGGCGCCCCACGCCTCCGAGGAGCACCGCGCTGCCGCCCTGCGCCCAAGGCCACCTGCGAGGGGCCGGTGTGACCCCAGGCAGGGCCGTCGCTCCTGCGCCACAGAGAGCCGGCTCCGGGAGGCCCTGCTACGCGCCGCGGAATTCAGGGCGCCCGCCCCGGACGACAGAGGAGGGAGCCGCGCGAGCAGGCGCGCCCCTCTCACCTGGACTTCCGTGTCTTCCTGACCCGGCTGCGGGCCGAGCCTGTCCCTGAGCAGCGACTGCAGCAGCCCCGTCGTCATCGGGGAGGCGACCACGTGGGTGACCTTGTGGCCGTCTGGGCGGGCGCCCTTGGCCTGGATGTTAGAATTCTTCTGGTACCCGAACACGTACCTTGAAGAAAGCAAACAGGGCCGCGCGCGCTCAGTGCCCCGCGGCTCAGCAGGACGCCGCGGGCGGGCAGGTACGTTCGCAGGAGGGCGGGCGGGCGGGCGGTGGGCGCGCGGGGCGGGCGGGCAGGTGTGTGCGCGGGGTGGGCGCGCACCTCAGCAGCGGGCTCTCGATGAGCTTCAGCTTCTGCTTCAGCTGCTCCATCTCCGAGTACAGCTGCAGCCCCTCCACCATGGACACGCTCTCCCGCTCCGTGTCCGAGTCGCAGGCCGACAGGCTGCTTCTCAGGTTCAGGAAGCTTCTGTAGATGTCCTCGCACTGCGATAGCAGGCTGCGGTAGTCGGCCACCAGCCCCGAAGGCACGCAGTCCTCGAGGATATCGTAGTGCCTGAAAGTTGAACGGCGGCCTGAACCCTGTGCCCGCGGACACGGTCCCCTACACCCGGTGGGGGGGCGGGGGTGCCCGCAGCGGCCTAGGTGTGCGGGGCACTCTGAGCTGTGGGGAGTTACCGCACCACTTCAGGGAGCTCCCCAACTTTTCTCCTTTTGAGAAGTTGCTTCCTTTCCTTAGATCCAAGCATTTGTGCTATAGAAACACTGAAAGTTCATGTCACCATTATTCAAGAAGAAATTTTCTTCTCCGCCTGAATGGTGGGGAATGGGGGGGTCCTTGTATATGGAGGGGCTTTCCTACCAAGTATGATAACACAGAAGAAGGTGTTTAGGGACTTCGGCCATGCAGGCTCACTACCACGAGCTGTCCCATACTCTGTCCCCACGTCAGCTACACTGTGGGGACAGGGACCTGACGCTTCATCCCAGGCAAGTCCACTGGGGGTGCTCTCCTGTGCAAACTTTAAAGTAAACTGTGCAAGGACGTCCTATGTAATTCATTTAAGTCACTGTTTTTCCAATAATTGCCTTTGAGTTTAACAAAGATTTTTTAACACATGAGCTCAAGTTTAACTCAGGTTTACAAGCCCCTGAGCTGGTGACTCAGGCGTCACCAAACTTGGTGAGCTCCCTGCTTCCAGACCCAGACTGCAAACGCCACTGGCCGGTCTCTGTCGAGGACCGTGCGCGCCGGCGGCCTGTCCCTGCTGGGCGCCTGGAGCGCACACACCGCTCCGGCCAAGGCGGACCACAGGGGCTGTTTCTGCCGCGTGGGCAAGGCCACGAGCGACACTCACAGTCTCAGGCGCGGCTCCACGCATCTGACAAAATAGTCATACTCATCCTCCTCTTCTTCATCCCAACTCCTCCAGATGTGCTGGTAGAAAAACCTGGAACAGAAATTAGTGCCATTCAGTCCTCCCTGGCTCGAGGCGTGAGGGTGTGGCGGGCGGGCGCGAGGGGAGAACCAAAACAGTGCATTCGCTGCGGCGGGACCGGGCTTTGCCGCCCGCGTGGCCGCGCGTCACAGAGGCCCTGTTCTGAACTGGCTCTGGGCGCTGTCCACAGGACTTCCCTCCTCTCGGCGCTGGTCACTGACTTCCCGTGAGGGGGCAGGAGGGCCATTTGCTGGGGGGGCGGCCACTTCCTCAGGAAACAACCGCAGAAGAGCCAGACGGGGCCTGGTGACCTTCACTGCACTGACTGCCGCCCTCAGTGTCCCCTGCTCCCTGGCCGGGGACCCAATGGGAGCCTCACGCTCAGTCGGGACCCAGGGATGAGTGACCGAATGGACCCTCCTGACTCGGCCTCCCCGGGCACTGGCCAGAGGCGGAGCCCTACAAACGCAGGGCAAGTTCAGCAGGCTCGTCCCCGAAGGGTGACATCACAACTCCCCGACACGGAGGGTGACGTCACTAATCCCAGACACGCGGCTTTGCACCAGCTTCCACGCAGAGCTCCGCTCCCTGGTCCCCAGTCCCCTCCAACACTTCAACTAACGCAGTTTTTAAGTGAGACACAAGGGACTGGTTTTGGTTCTGGACAGAAGCCGGTTCTGGAGAAGTCATGGCGCGGCCTAAGGCTGACCAGGTCAGGGCAAACGTTCTTGCCTACGGTGGGAAGCTGTCCGTGGAACTGTCTTACGGAAGGTTTACCTGGAAGGAATTTAAAAGCGTGCGTGGGAGCCCGCAGTGCCGGGACAGCAGGCCGAGGAAGGGCCTCCTCTCCGGCCAGGGGCGCCGGGCCCACGGCTTGCCTCTCCTCGTCCACTCGAGGGTGCTGCCCGCAGGCTGGGCACCCGGACCGGATTCAGAACCCCCATCTCTTGCTGACACACGGGGACACCGTGGGAAGGCTACACAGGAATTCTCTGTACTTTTCTCAACTTCCTGTATGTCCGAAATTACCTCAAAACAAGAACTTTAAGCATCTCTTCACACTGCTTTACTTTAGAAAAGGTTCACCTGTCTTTGAGGATTTTAAAACCGCAGCGACCGAGGCGACGGTCTGCGTGCCAAGGGCCACACCCGAGCGCAGCGCAGCCCGAGTCGCCGCCTACCTGACGTGCTCGATGGCCAGAGCCGTCTGGTCGAGGGCCCCCGAGTCGTCGAACGCCACCCACAGCTCCGGCAGCGGCAGCCGCCACGCCTTCAGGCCCAGCAGCTCCCGCACGCACTCCGGGGTGAAGGCGCTCACCGGGGACTCGCAGAGCAGCGGCTCCGCCAGCCGCACCACGGCCTTCAGGGCGGCGAAGTCCACGTCCGTGACCTCGGGGGAAGGGCGGGCTTAGCACACGGAAGGAGAGGGGGCACCCCAGCGGCACTCCCCGCAGCCTGCCGCACTAAACCTGAGACGGGAGAGGGAGCCTCCTCCCCAGCCCCGAGGGCGAACAAGGCGGGCCTACATTCGAGGGAACAAGTAAACTGACAAGATGGTGACAAGCATGTGACAGAGAATCGCCGGCAGGGCGGGAGGTCAGGGGCCACTGCTGGGAGCTGCAAGGGGAAGGCGGGGACGGGAGCGGCCGTCGGAAGAGCGAGGACGGGCAATGGGCCCACAGGCAGGGCACGAGGCGGGGGACCAGGACGTGAGCGCACGGGCAGGGGCCCGGGCTGGACAAGCTCTCCAGCGGGCGGGAGCCGGGAGCCGGGGCCGGGGGCTTCGGGCCGAGGAGTGGCACTTCTCCCTTAGAGCAGTGACCGCGGCTGCTTCCGGGGAGCTGGCTGGGGCAGGGGGCACGGCGGGTCGGGGCGGGGGGGCCCTCCCCACCTAACCTGCAGGCCAGAGCTGCGGCCACAGCAGCACAACCCAGAACCGGGGAGTCACAAGGAAGTGGCGGCCCGCTGCCTGCCTGCGGTCGCTGCAGGCGGGACGGCCCCACCCACGGGCCTGCGCCGTGACCAACGACACGCCCGGCCCGACAGCTCGGGGTAACGGGGCTTCTCCGTGGCCCAGCCAGCGAACGCTGAGCGCCCGCAGCTACCGTCGAGCGCGGGCTCCACGTGAGAGGCCCGGCCCGGCGAAAACGGAGGCTGCTCTCCTCTCCGTGCCTCTGTGCCGCGGTAGCAAGAGCCTCAGCCCGGGCCGCGGTCTGTGAGGCAGAGGCCAGGCGAGTTTTTAAGATGCCTGTTTGGCTTGAGCTCTTAAATAGGCTGCCACTAAGGTAAAAAAATTAACTGGAACTCCACTGACCTGATGACTAGGGCGCACCCTCCCCACTCCAGGCCCCAGCGTCAAAGGACATGGGAACGAAAGCCACCCCGACTCCCCGGCAGCCCCTCCTCGGGTGTCTTTAAATGTGCGGAACACTTCACACTCCCTGGCAATTCCATGTGAAAAAGCCGCTATTTCCAATCAGCTCACGAACTTTAAAGAAAGGAAAGCGCTCTCGGCGCGGGGCCGATGACGGCGCCACGGGATTGACCTTACCTCCACCAGCACCTTGAGCATGTCGGTGTGCCAGACCGCCTGCCATCCGGACGGCTCAAGGACCTTCTCCAGGAACTCGGCCGTGAACTCCCGCACCTCGGAGGCCTTGCAGTCGGCTGCGGACAAATCCAGCTCAGTGGGGGCCGCGGGGAGCCCCTCTGCTCCCCCTTGCCCGGAACCAACAGCGGCGGCCCGGGGGGCGAGGAAGGACCGCGCCCTTGCAGGCGAGAGGGGAGAGCGGCGCTCACCTAAAATGTAATCCTGGTAGGCCGCGAACCGCTCGTAGAACAGCAGGTGGCCGGTCTGGAACAGTTCCGGGAAGGGCGTCTTCCCTCGCAGCACGAAGCTGGGCAGCCGGGACCCTGGCTGCCCGTCGCTGCTGCAGCCGCTGCACGAATCCCCGTCTTGGAACAAACCTGAAACCGCCACCAGAGTCAGCCAGCCGCCCAGCGGGACGCTCGGGCCTCGCTCAGAAACCCCGAGGACACACAGACACGGGCTTGGAATGACACCCCCGCTCCCCACCGCCGCCGCCAGAAGCGGGCAGCTCACTCAACGCCAGCGTCCCGCGCACCGTAAGAACGCGGGTGCGTGAGCGGAGTGGTTCCGAGGATTCCCCGGGCGCAGAGCGGGGCTGCCCGGGGCTCAGGGGCCGGCTCCCTGCCCTGGACAGCGATGATCCTCACGGCCGCCAGCCACGGGCCACGGGCCAGCCTTGGTCCCTTCTGCCCAAAGCAACTCTAGAGCGGCCTCGGGTCAGCCGCGGGCTTCCTGTGCTCGCTCTCAAACGAGCCACAGTGCCCGTTATTTTCTACAACGCGTCTGCCAACGGCGCCCCCGCACATGGCGGGGGCGAGGGCCCAATGCGCATCGGGCCTGCTTTGCCAGCCACCAGGCCCCTCCTCGCTCACTCTGTGGCTTCGTCGGAGGAGAGTGGGGAACGCTGGTCACCCCCGCTGGGCTGTGGGCAGCGAGCCCGAGGCAGGACCCGGCCAGCTGGTTCCGGGGGCTCTGAGACGGTTCCAGAGACGGCCCCCCCCCCTCCACACCGTTCTGCTCCCCCACTTCCATCAGCCTCTCGGTCCCTGTTGAGGCCACGGGACCGACCCGCTCCCACCGATGGCCAAAGCGCACGGGCTCAGAGGACACCCACAAGGACCAGCTGTGACAACCGAGTGCGGGAGGGGATGTAGACACGGGACGCCCGTGCACTCCTGGTGGGCACGGCAGGCGGGGCAGCCCTGTGGGGAGCAGTGCGGAGCTTCCTCAGGAACTCAAGTCCAGCCCTGGCTGGGGCGGCTCAGTGGACTGAGCACCGGCCTGGGAACCAAAGGGTCGCCGGTTCGATTCCCAGTCAGGTCACATGGCTGGGTTGTGGGCCAGGCCCCCGGTTGGGGATCAGCGAGACGCAGCCACACATGGATGTTCCTCTCGCTCTCTTTCTCCCCCCCTTCCCCTCTCTCTAAAGATAAATAAATAAAATCTTTAAAAAAAGAGAAAAGAAACTCACAAAATACAGCTGCCACAGGAGCCAGCAATCCCACTCCTGGGTTCTGTCCCCATAAGAACTGAAAGCGGCATCTCACAGAGACACGTGCGCACCCGCTACAGGGACGTTAGCACCGCAGCCAACCGCGGAGGCCGCCAGTGTCCGGAGGCAGACAGGCGGACACACGACCCGTGGTCCGTCCACACAACGGGAAGGCAGTTCTGCAATCGGCTTCGGCGCGGGTGACCCTCGAGGACACCGTGCCGACTGACACAGCCGGTCACAGAAGGAAACCACGGGGACTTCCCGGCATGAGGGACTTGGTCAAACGCACGCAGGCGGAAGGGGCGATGCTGGTGGCCCGTCAGGGGCGACGATCAGACGCCCCGCGAGGCTGCTCTCCGTAAGCCGCCGGTGCGCCCGCAGGGCGGTCAGGCTTAGACTGAAGAGCTCCGGGGGTGGACCCCCGGGCACACGTACGCGCGGCTACGGCGGCAAGTCTTGCGTGGTGCGTGTCAACACAGCGAGGGAGGAACACCCGTCTCCAGCGCAGCTCTTTGCAGCCGCTCCGAAGGGCCCCTCCCCCCACGGGGTGTCAGCCCTCGGGGGACCGCGGGGCCAAGGGACTGCGCCCGTAGTCGCCTACGCGTCCCCCCGCCCCGGCTCTGTCCGCTGCGCAGCGCCGCGGAGAGCGCCACGGAAAGCGGGCGAGTCCCAACGCCGGGAGAAGAGACGCGGGAGCCGCCCGGGCAGGACTCAGGGCTGAGCAGAGACCGGGCTGTCTGCTGCCCCCGGACTCCGGGCGTGTCGCCTGCCCTCGCTGCTCGGGGAGCTCCGGCAGAGGACGGGGCTGGGCGGTCACGCAGACACGCGCGCCCGCAGCCCGGGGAGCCCACGCACACACGCAGCGCGGGGAGGCTGGCCTGGCCCACCCGCCCGATCCTCGGAGACCAAGCCGGGGCGCGCCCGCCGCCGCCATCGGCCGACCGGAAGGCGCCCTCGGCGGGCCGCGGACACGGCCTGCCGCCCCAGCGGCTCCTCGGGCCGGCGGCGGGCGCTCACCTTTCTCCAGGGGCGCCGGCTCCTCCTCGGCCGCCCAGGCCGTGCGCTCGGGCTGCGGCTCCATCGCCTCGGACCCCAGCCCGACAGCCGCCAACCACCCGTCAGCCATTTCAAATTTCCGCGGGCACCGCCCAGGCCGGTAACGTGATGACGTAGGCGCTCCTGATTGGACAGGGGGCCGCGGCGCACGGACCAATCGAGGGAACGAGGGAAGGCTTGCGTGGCGCCCACGCGCTCGAGCCCCACCCTCTCCGGCCCGCGTCCACGCCGGTGACAGCGCCCGGGCGCCACCTGCTGGACAGGCGGACCGTTGCCGTCCAGGTTTACGGGAACGAACTTGGACGAAGTGGAACTGGGTCAGTGGGGGTGATTTCCGAAAAGCTGACGAGCCGCGCCTGGCAGCGGGGTGGCGGGGAGGGCCCAGCACACAGCACGCAGGCTTCTCCTGCCGCCCCCGCGCCTCCCGCCACCTTCCGCGGCGATGCCCGTGCGCCGGCCCGGGGGCGCCGAGCCTCTGACCGCCCACGCGCAGGCGCACACGGCGTTTTCAGAAGTGTCCCTTTCAGGTCACCAAGGGGCGTTTTGCCCGCACTCATCGATCAAAGGCGCGGTGGCCTCCAGCAATGGCGGACGTCTGCTGAGTGCTGTGCGCCCGGCACCCCGCGCGCTTGGCCTGCGCGCTCTCCGCCTGCGACCGCCGCCCTGGGAGGCCGGGAACGCCGCCAGCCCGCTCCGCAGACGAGGAGGGAGTCGTCGGCAGGGCGAGAAGGAGACAAGGAGCAAACAGAAACGGAGGGAAGGGACGCCCCGTCGGACCCAGCACAGCGGGAGTGAGGACGCAGCCCGCCTCCAGCAGCCGCCCCGGGGCCTCAGCCGGGGCCGGGCGCCAGCAGCGGTCAGCGGAGCACCGGGCCCGAGTCCCAGCGGCCGAGCGCGCACAGCGAGGCCGCCTCGCACGTCCGCAGGAAGCGCGCCCCCACTCTAGGGCACCCCGCTAGTCCTTTCACGAGCCAAGTGCGGAAGAGTCCACAGGTGTTAAGAGCAACTTTATTTTCACTGGTGCAAAAAAAAAAAAAAAATCGTGATAATCGTAGGATGCATTTCCCCCTAAATTTACAATAATGAAGGTTATACATAAATTATATAGTTCACAAATTTTCTGTTTCATACTATTTAGAACACAAATTAATTTGATAAATATGTCAAGAGGGCAACATAGGCTCTTAATGGACGGCTGAGTCCAAATACGCAAAATACAGCCTCTGGCCTTGACCGTGGTGCTGCGGCTCTCCAACATGCATTAACGTCGTCTGGGTTTAGGGAAACACTATACATGGCCTTGCTGTGCATTTAGGGAAAAGCCCAAGCTGAATTTCACATACGGTAATCCTTCCGTCTAAATTAATCTCAAACTGGACCAGGGAACAAAGAGACAGACACTTCCGGGTTAGTGCTCCCAAGTGATGCAGGAAAGTACAGTCAGCAGTGAAACAGAACGGGAAGGAAGGAAGGAGAGTCATTAGTAGCTGTGAGGAGTGGTCTTGAAGTATTTTTGTTTGTTTTTTTAACAGATCACGGGAATTTTAAATAGCAAACCAATCATGCTACTTTGGGCAATCAGACCACCTGAACACTTATGAAGTGAGTAACTTTATTAAGGTCTTGAAGGTGAGTCCGGAGGTGCTGGGTCAAACACGTCACAGGCAAGAACGGGAAGCCTACCTCAGCATTTCTGAAAGGCACAATCTATGGAAGGGAGGCCTAGTGGAATCAAACCCTCACTGGATGCCCGTGGGAGGGAGCAGGGCAGGCTGCTCCCCTAGAGGACGAGGCCTTCGTAAATGGGCCCCTCAGACTCGGGGGCCTCCCGCCGCAGGCGCAGGTGCTCCAGCGTGTTGTGGAAATGCTTGTTGATCTGCTCTGTTTCTTCACTGGACTCAAGATTGGGGAGGTCCTCTCGGATCTTCTGGATGAGCTGATTCAAAACCTGAATCGTGACCTAAAAAGATCATGTAGAAGTTCACAATCAAGCATGTACCACAGGGAATTAAAAGATAATTTAATAAAAATGTTTTGAGGAGCATGTTATTACTCTCATCAATTACCAGAGTAATTACGAAAAAAAAGAGATGAGACCAGGGCTCCTGGTTTGAGCAACAATTGGCTATTCATCGAAAAAAAATCGTTAATAAAAAATACAGAGCATCATGAACCAGTAAGAGAACAATAGCACAGTACTCTTTAACCTGCAAATCTTGATCGACACTGTACTGTGAGAAGCACAACGCACCATTCCTTCTTTAGGGTTATTCTAAACTTGTACGTGATGACAAGTCAGCCTACTCTTTATCTTTAGCGTCTGTACACTATTTTGTATTTTTTAAACTGACTTTTTATAAAATACTCCTAAGCAAGAGAGAATTTCCTCGCACATAATGAACTTTCCCCTTGGAGGTGCACCTAGATGGAGTATTTTTGCAGAACAGAGACCAGCAGGTGAATTCTCCCAGCTCTGAGTCTTGCAAACAAAAAAGAAAATGTCAGAATGATGAGCTTCCGTCTGTGTCGGACCTGAGAGCAGGGAGGGAAGACGGCAGCTCACTCACCGCATTGCTCTCCTTCTCGTAAAAGTAGATGTGTCTGTTGAGGATCTCTATGAAGAGCTGCACCTGCAGGGATGGGTCCATGCACTGGTTGGCCACCTTCAGAGCTTTCTTCAGGCACTCCATCACCCTCTTGCCTCCGTGCAGCTGGAGTGGGGAGGGGTCAGAGACAAACAGGTCACAACGTCCCACCCACACACGGAAATAAACACCACAGCACAGCACCGCGTTCAGGTTGTAAAGGGACACAATGAACTCAAATCACTTTTTAAAGTATACAGTTATATTTTAAAGTAAATATGCTATTGTTTTATATATTTATATATGTCTTATATTTATACACAGATACACTTCAGAAATAGTGTGGGTCTGGTTCCATACCTCTACCATGAAACGAGTATCACAATGGAGCGAGTCACACTCATTTTGTGGTTTCCTGAGCGCTAACACACTACATTTGCACCATACTGTAGTCCATCAGTTGTATCACAGGGAGGCCGGGGAGAGGGAGGGAGGCCGGGAACAGCCAGCCAGTGCCGCAGTCAGAACGCAGCCAACGACCAAGTCCCCACCTTATACGGGTGCAGGTCACGGCACCCACAACTATTATGCAGTAACGGCCAAGGTCACGGGTCACGAATCACCGTAACAAGTACAAGAATCATGGAAGAGTCTAACCACTGCGAGAACGAGCCCACGGTGGCAGAGACACAAGTGAGCACAGGCTGCCCCCATGTGCACCGTGTGCGCGGCACGGGGTCTGCGAACGCAGCAGGGGCAACACAACCAGGCACGCCTGTGCCAAGCAGGCCTCTTAAAGGCAGGGGTTCACGCTTGCTGGGTTACAATGGTCTCCAAGTGGGGGCTTCACTAGAGGTTTAACTCTCTACACGTTCCTTTCCTGTGCATTTCTTGTGACAGAACAAAGCCCCTTTCTTGGTCAGGTGACCGAGCACTCCCAGCGACCCCCTGCAGGGTGCGGGCCCGCCCCTCCCCCAGGCAGCTCAGGAAGCGCCCCTTACCTCCTCCCCATTCCTGTCCGTGTTCCTGCCGGACCAGAAGAGGTGGGCGCAGGTGCTCACGGCGCGGCCCTGGTCGGGCTTCTTCAGGAGCTTGGACGCGGCGAGCGCGCACTGCGTCCTCAGGGGCTCGTGGTTCTCTTCGCTGAAGCACTTCATCCTCTCAAAAGTCCCAATGATCAAGGTGATGGCCGCCAGCTGGGCTTTGGAGTCACTGATTTCATCCTCGTACAGAGAAAACGCCTGGAGGACACAGAGCAGGGTGACCTTCAGGGACACCCAGCGACTCGGCCTGTCGTCCACAGCAGCCCCCACCAGCCCCCGAGCCTGGAGGCCTCTGCAGGCCCTTCGGATCAGAGCGTGGCCCTCGGGAGCGGCCCGAGCACGGCGACACAGTGAGGGCGCCCACAGCTGCAGCAAACGGGTCTTGACGGTGCTCAACCTGGGCCTCCCAACTGAACTAAGGGCCTCTGTCTCCCGTGGGAGCTTGACGGTGACATGAGTCTCACGGACACTGGCAGGGGTTCAGTCTTCCGTCGCCAAGTCAGTCTATACGGCTACCGTGCTCAGCAGCCCCAGGGCAGCAGGCAAGGGGCGGTGAGGACTCCGTGACTGCGAGCCCACGGGCGCTGCCGTCAGAACAGCAGGCAGGACCCCGCCCCCGCCCCCGCCCCCCGAATGGCCAGCCGCCCGGCACCTGGGACATGAACTCGTAGGCCACGGTCTCGTGATTCTCGAAGCCGATCTCGCCGGCGGCCAGCGCGCCCTGGAGGAAGAGCCGCAGCGGCAGCTCGGCCAGCTCGGCTTTGATGAGCGCGCTGATGGTCTGGTGGGCGAACGAGAAGATCTTCTGGCACTTCTTCTCCCACTTGTCGTCCTGCGGCGAGAAAGCCCAGCGTGAGGACCTGAAGCTCGAGACGAGCTTGCGCAACGGCATTCACGGCCCATAAGACCCCGACAGAGCAAGCAGAGAGGCGGTAAGGCTGGGCTGTGCCCCGGGTCCTCCCTCCGCCTCACGCACGAAGCCGCGGGCGGACCCAAGTGTCTTCTCCGGTGGCCCCCCGAGCGCACCGGGTACTGGCTTCTTCTCCCCAACTTGGGCAAAATTAACAGAAAAGTTTTAAAAATTGAAACCGTCCCTAATGCTACCACGCAGCACTGATCAGGGACGGCCCGCAGCTCACGTCACGCTTTCTCTCCTCTCCGCACGCGTCACGGGACGGGGGTCTCTTTGCAGTCTGTTTTCCACGTTGCGGGAGCCCACTGAGGGTTAAATCGGCTCAGGCTGCACGTAACCTGCATCCACCTTCCTTCCCTTCACTTCCGTTGTCACAACAATTCTCCTCGTGACGCTACAGTTGTTTAAGTCACTTCAGTGACTAGAGTAGATCCCACGACCGGGACGTGGCAGACGCACACCGCACAGAGGAAGCGGATGACTCCCACACACAAAGCTTCCTTCAGTCCCTAACCACCTCCCCAGTATAAACCCTTGAAGCGCCTTTATTGGACCTCTGAGGCTCTCGTTACCGCCAGTTTTCTGGCGAGACTAGCTAGTAATTCACATTCCCACAATGACCAGGTGAAGGGGAATGTCCACCCCCTGCTGCCACGGCTGAATTTTATCTTTCTTTTCTCTTGACCAGTTTGATTCCTAAAACCGTTCCTTGTTGCACTTACTACTGAGGTTAAACATTTCATCCACGTCCTTTTCATTTTTTAAAGAGAACAACAGTTCACGGACTCTTACAAGGACTCACACGTGACCCAGGTGTACAGCCCGGCACAGTGGAGGCACATGGTAAGTACATGCCAGTTCCGTGGTTACTGACAGACTCACGTCCACCCACCCATAGAGGGTGGAAAGGGACTGAAGGAGAGGCTGGCCGGGCAGAGCCTGGCCACAGGCCTCTGGGCCTTGCGCTGGCTGCGGAACAATTCCACTTCCCCGTGATGGAAAGTCAGGCTCACTGAGGTGTGCTCAGCAGCATTCCCCTGGCGGGCCCGCTCTCAGGCCCACGCAACTTAGGAGCTTCTACAAAACCACATCAGGGGGAGGAAAGGAACACGCTCACAAACAACGGCCACAACTCAGAAAACGACTCACTGACGGGCTCTTGGACGGGGCAGGGCCGGCGCACTGACTCGGGCTGCATCCCCCCCCACCCCCCACCCCCGCGTGACAGTGACCCGTAGAAACAGCAGCACTTGGAGCCAACTAGGTCGTGAACTTATCAGGTCTCACAAGTGACCTCCACACGCAGCAGAAACTTCGCACATCAATTTTAAACTGGCTCCATCTTTCGTTTCTAAGAGCTTCCACGGGCCCGGTCCCTCAGCCAGGATGCGCCCTGCCAGCTCACAGTTAGGGACACTGAGCAGCCAGTGACACAGGGCCCTCAGGACACCAGTGTCTATGTCGGTGCACACGTGGAATTCACTACAATCACACACCACAACGCACACGCAGAGGGAGGCCCACGGGAGAAGCAGAGACGAATTCACAGCACACCCACCGCTTTGGAGTTCTGCTTGTAGCGGAAGGCCAGCTGGTAAGCCGCGAACACCAGGGGCGGCAGCGTGAAGCGGATCCGCTGGTTCCCGCCAGCTCCGAAGTGTTTCCGTGCCGTGTTTAAAATCTGAACGAAAAACCCACAGAACCATTAATCGTCTCCGCACGGTGGTTAACCGCATACAGAATCACGCGGGGGCCCCGCACCTCACCTTGCTGCCAGGCCTTCCGGCGGGCACTGCACCTCTCTGATCTCGGTCTCCCCCGTCACTGAGACACAGACGAGGAAGCCCGGGGACCAGAGAGGCTGCGTCACCCGCCCAAGGCTGCACAGCTGGTCAGGGCAGAGCGACCTGCACATTCTCCCACAGGCAGAGAGCTCTGAAGGCCCTTCTGTCACCTCCTTGTGTGGCCCTGGGCAAACTACTTACCTTCCCTTTGCCGTTATTTCATTGAAAATGGGGTGGGATGTTTCTCCTAGGGTCACGGGGACGATCAAATACTGCAGCGGAGCATTACCAGGACCTGACCCCAGGGCGTGTGCGGCAGTGCTGGGCATCACTAGGACAGCAGACCTGCACGTCCACCCCCACTCAGGGGACAGGCCACTGGGAGAGAGCCACCGTGAAACCAAAGTCTGGTTGTTTCAGAAAGTGGCACGGACTCATGCAATGCCTTTCAGTACGTGTGACACTGCGGATTTCCCCGATGTGCAGGGCAGAGGAGAAGAGGACACGTTCCCCCGGGAAGTCAGAGAGAAAGACCCCTGCCTCACAGGTTCCCGTGCCTGGGCGTGGCCCCAGTCACAGGGGACGGCCCAGCCCCTGACCACCACTCGCTGGGCGACCAGAAACGAAACAGAATCAGGCAAGGGCGTGTGATGCAGGGACAGGAGGGAGTCGGCTAAAAACGTCAGCACCCGGCGGGCCCTGTGGACAGTCCGCACACAGTGCCCAACGTGTCTGTCACTAGGCCAAGCCACACTGTCACACCACTGAGAGGTCAGCTTCCTCTTCACATGGGTCACAAAGGAGCACAGGCCGTGACCGAGGAAGCCGTGCAAGGACCGAGTCGGGACCCAGCCTTACGTGAGGCCTCGGGCTGTCAGCCCAGCACACCCCCAGCAGGGGCGCAGGCCCTCGGCCCACAGTACCGGGCCCAGGGTCACACGGCAGCAGGTGTCAGAGCAGATTGGGCCGCCACCCAGGCACACGGGAGTCACCCCACAGAGATGCAGCGGGGATGAAGGGAGGACCGCAGAGGGCTGCTCCTCCCCGGGAGGGGGTGCAGGGCAAGGCAACTGGAAGTTTAAAGCCCTTCTCAGTTTCACAGCAGCGTGCACACACCTTACACTTGGAAACCTTGGAAACGTAAATACAACTGAATACACAGGTTGTTGCCTCTACTTTAACCCTCTGAGTGCCAGCGTCACTCCCAGCCACCCTTTCTCCAATGGCTATAAATGTAAATAACAATGGAATGATTGGCACTTTGTTTTGTTCTCTTTTTTTGTACCTCAGGTTATATACTGATGTAAATTTCAAATTACACATGGCACTCAAAGGGTTAAAAGCAACACAGAGTTTTAAAAATCTGAGCAGGGAATGGTTACTGGACACCCCCCCCACAGCGAGACAGGCTTCTCCCCAAGTCCTCAAAAGAAGCTGGAGCAGCCAACGTGTTCCTCACAAGCTCCAGAAGGTGACAAGTAATTATGTGCTTATAAATAAAGGAAAGGTCTACAGATGCCACCTAATCTCTCCTCCAGTTGCAACTCTTTCGAGACCTTCTAAGACCACAAGCAACGCTGGGCCACGGGGCCGCGCCGGGCCGTACCAAGTACTGTTGGTCGGGGTCCTCGGACCGCAGGAGGTGGATGAACCTGCCCACAAGGCTCTGCTCGTCGGCAAAGTCCTCCGGGTCGGGGTCCTCCGCGGGCTGGTCCGGCTGGTCCTGAATCAGCGTGGACACGAGGTTCATTGTGGAATCCACCTGGGACACGGGAGACAGAAGCCCATGGGGGAGGCCGTCAGCACAGAGAGCCACGGTCAAGGGTCCCCGGCTGTGCCAGGGTACAGAAGAGCAGCGACAACGCCGTCCCTTTGTATGAGCAAGCCGACGCACGCCGACGCACAGCCCACAGTCTGGAAACCGGTGCAGCGGGTGTTGGCCCGCGCTCTCTGGGTCATTCTCCTGCTGGTGAGACCACGGCTGTCTTAGCGTGTCTTCCTCAGGCAGGTCCCGTTTCACAGTTTATATAACGAACACGCTACGTGCACAACAGAGCGGGCTGGCTGGCGTTCTCTTACCTGGTCTTGAGAGACGATCTCTGTGTTATAATCCAGAACATTACTGAGCACGTAACAGCTCATGCTCTTTCTGGACTCGTAGTCAAAGTACTCGAAGAGCGGGTGGAAATGCTTTAACTTCAGGACCGTTAAAATATTGTTGTATGTGTCCACGGGGATCTTCAGGAGCCTGGTGAGCTCCTTGGAGACCGCGCTGCTGGTGGCGATGCTGCAGGAGGGACAAGAGCAGCCCTTACCGAGGAGGAAGAGCCCCTGCCCCACAGGCAGCGCTGTGTCGGGAAGGTCGCGTGGAGCACAACCCCCCCAACGCCCCACACCTCCTCCCGGAGGCCTGCTTTACCACATCCACTCACCCAGTGCGCCCCGGGGACACAGAATGAGAGACAGTGCCAACACATGTGTCGCTGGGGCTAAAAGGACTGGGGTTTGCTGCCTCTAAAAGTACTTTCAGTGGCAGGTTCCTGGGGTGCCCATAAGTGCTGTGCATTCACGATGAAAACAAGCAGAAAGGAAGCCCGTGCAGAACCAGCAGGTCCACAGCACGGAGGGACACACGCCACTGTCCGCCTCGGCGATGCCGGGCGCTCAGGAGCAGCAGGCTGACCGAGGGAGCAGCGCTGGGGTGTGCTGGGGGCGGGGGCACACCCGCTACTGGTCAGAACCCTTCAGTCTGGGGTTTCTAATTCGTTATTTTGTCTAACTTTACTTTAAAAATCACTTAGTAAGGAAACATACAGAGACGTTACCGTTATCACTCAAGTGCTGAAATGCGTTTCAGTTCACAAAAAATGGGACCAGAAGAAAAGGGGGGATAAAAAGAGGTGAAAGAAAAAGAAATCTTCCTGATGCCAGGCCCACCCAGGGGTGGGGGGGCGGGGAGCAGGGACAGGGGAGGGCGGCACAGTAGAGAGCAGGGGGCTGGCCCAGAAGTGCCCGCAGCGGCCACCAGAGGGAGCCCCGGAGCCGCCGAGCCAGGAGTCCTGGACGGTATCAAAAACCAAAGCTCAAAACAGAACGTCAAACGGATTCGTCCCGCGCCTCAAACCCTGGCACGCCCTACTGCTCGCAGTGCTCTCCCCCGCAGGAAACCCCCTCCCACGGAAACGCTGCCTGACGTCGCTTCCCCACCGGTTTAAAAACCGGTCGTGCGCACAGACACTGGGGTCCCTTGGACCCACGGGTGCCGGACACGGCCCCCCCTCCAGGGCCGCGCACAACCATGCACCGGTGGCCGCGTTCTGCCTTGACCAGCCCCAGACGTGTCCATCGGACGATGCTCACATCTCAAAAAGGGGCTGAGAAAGAAGACCACGCGTGGGCAGAACACCCCCAGGAGGGGTCTCACAAGGGGGTGCCGCGGACTCACTGCTCGAGGTTGAGCTTGTTGAATATCTCCACCGTGGTCTCCAGGACCTTGTCGACGTAGTCCACGCGGTCGGGGTAGCACTTCATGGCGAGGTTGATGAGGGAGACCTGCAGCGACACCACGTCCTCCGGCGGCATGTCCTGCCTGGACTGCGGCGTTTAGACAAGCACAGAATTGATCATAAGCTGTTCCCAAAGGGTCGCCCAGCCGAGGACTCAGGAGAAAAGCCACACCCACCTGTATTACTGTGGCCACCTGCTGTGAGAATATATCAAAAAGCTTAATATCAGCTGGGATTCCAGGTCCATCCTCGCGGTGAGCAAATAAAGCTAATCTGGAAAAAAAAGCCTTGTTTTAAAAGATACAGGGAACTGGGTAGAGGAATCATAGACGGCGTTTTATTCTTTATGCTTTTCTGTGTTTGCTACAGTGTATTTCTTCTAGAACGTTAAAAAGAGGTCTGTGAAAGGGCCTGGGCGTAGCCGCTCCCTCCCTCAACTCGCTTGTAACCAGCGGTGTGCCAGCCATGCCTCACTGAGGGCCACACAGACATGGGTTTCCAACAGGACAATTGTGCCAAATCCTCTGAAACCTGATTAAGCAGACATGGACAGAAAAGGCACTCAAGTGACAAAGGCAGTGAACAGCCATGACTATGAAAACCACCTTTAAAAGACCGGCAGGGCTGCCGAAGTCACCGCATTCTTACTGCCGTCAAGTCCAAAGCACACGAATTCCCAACGCCGGTGCGCTGACTTCTACTTCCCCACCACAGCCCGCGCGCCGGTCACGTGACCACCACGGGCTCGTCCTGGCTGCACTGCTCTGCGGGACGCCTGCGTGGCACCGCCCGCGCCCGACCCCGGGAAACCCAGTGCTCGGCTCCCACTGGAGCACCGGATGCCCAATGAACATGTAGTTCTTCGTGCCCAGGGCTGGGCTGATGATTCGGAGAAGTCTGCCATATAAAGCCTCAGACTTTGAAACTAACAACCTAGGCACTCAGAGCACAGTGCTGGGAAGGGAGCGTGAGCAGAAATAAACGGTCGCCAGTCGCTGGTTCCCCGTGACAAGCAGGACGCAGGCTCTGGGCTGGCCCTGGGCATGGCCGACAGACCTGTACTAAAGCCACAGTCAAAAGCCAAGTTTACCTTTTCTTTCCTTCCAATTTTATTTATTTTTAGAGAGAGTGGAAGGGAGGGAGAGAGGGAGGGAGGGGAACATCGGTGCAAGAGAAAAACATTGACCAGCTGCCTCCCACATGTGCCCCGACCAGGAATCTAAGCTGTGACCTCTCACTCTGCAGGACAACCAAGCCAAACCAGGGGAAGTTTTACACTTTTAAACAAGACCAAGGGCTACAGGAGTAAAGCTGAAATCTACAGGGAACTTATTAACACAGTGATACTTTAAAATTCTTTTTTTTTTTTTTTTTTTTTTTTTTAAATGTGATGGCCTAGCCGGGTGGCTCAGGGTCACCAGTTCAAGCCCAGTCAGGGTGATCACAAGAAGCAACCAATCCACGTCCGTCTGTCTCTCCCCCCCCCCCCACCCCTTCCTCTCTCTCTAAAAATCAGGAAACATATCACCAGGTGAGGGTTTTTCAAAAAGTGATGGCAGAGTGATTACCTGAGCATTTTTAATCACCTATATCTTAAGGCTACTTAATGGGGAAGACTCCCAATCCATCGGTGCCCCTGAAAGATAACTTTTTCCTTGGTGAGAAACAAATTTCTTTCTTTTGTGATCTTTGGATTTATAAGATTTAAATGAAGGGCCTGTATAACAATATCTTTAAATGGAAGCTCAATGAAGAGCTAAAAATATTCACTATTCCCTGGCCTGTGAGCCAAGTGTCGCTGGTTCGATTCCCAGTCAGGGCACATGACTAGGTTGCACGTCCGGTCCCCAGTTGGGGGCACGAGTGAGAGGCAACCGCACAGTGTTGTTTCTCTCCCTCTCTTTCTCCTTTCCCCCTCTCTAAAAATAAATAAACAAAACAAACTAAATAAATAAATAATTTTTTTAAAAACGTCACTATTCCCACGCTTCCAGCCACAGTTAAATGCTAAGCCTCCTTCATGGCTGAGTTAGGCAAGCACTTAGTAGATACCGACTACTGATACTTACAGAACTTAGTACAATTACATTAAAATCATTAATATAACAAAGACGCAACAAAAACAAGGAATTCAGAGAAAGGTCGTGGGCTTATCGTTCCGAGGCCAGACTGTGTGCCCCAGGGCCGGAGACCCTCACCGATCAATCAGAGCGATGATGATGTTCTTCACGTTCACGTTCTGGTGCAGCTCGGCACAGGCCCGAAGAAAGGGGTTCAGAGTCTGCAGGTGGAATTCATCAGGGAACACCTGAGAGGCAGATCAGAATTGACACACACAAGTCAACACACTTCGTACTGGATTCTGGACTCCCTTACGGCACATAAAGTTCACGTCTGCGAGGAGAACAATCACTTTACTCTCACACGACCACACTACAACACCTAACTTTCAGGTCTCTCCAAACACAGCCCACACAGAAACATTCCACTAACCAAAGCACACCCACTATGACCTAAAACGAATGGACCTAGAAAATGCGGGGTGGTTGTGCCTTCTGACATTTGGGGCAGAAAAGCACAAAGACCACACTACTAGCAGAAGAAAGGTACCCTTTATTCAGGGAAGTTTATTTTCTATTCTAAAAAGATTTTTTCAAAACAATGACAATTAATGATATAAATGGGTCATTTAAAAAACGACAGCGTCCTCCCTACCTGAATGATGCACTCCATGAGGTACTCTTGGGCCAGCGCGTCCCTGCAGTTCACGACCTGCTCCAGGATGCCCGTCAGGACGATCTGGGGGGGACACGAGAGCTGAGGCCACTTGCAAAGCCCCCACGCACCTCTCCGGGAGCACATTTGGACTCTTACCCTGAAAACCCTCTGAGTTTTCTCACCCAAACTGCGTTTCTGATTGCAATTTAGAACTTTACAGAAACACTTTTAAATAGAAAAAAAATCCTGTGTTTCTATTTAGTAAGTCACTTGCTAATTTATCTCATTAATGTTTTATCTTTCACAGTTTGTACTCTGTATCCCCTCAGAAATTTCTGTCGAATCCAAGGTCATAAAGAGTTCCTTTGCGTTTTCTCCTGAGTTTTCATAGTTCTAGATTTTAGATTTGGGTCTCTGATCCATTTTTGAGTTGCTCTACATGGTATAAAGATGGGTCACAGTCCAGGAGTTTTGCCTGCATACCGATGTCCACATGCCCAAGAGCCACCGGCTGAAAAGGTCGCTTTGCGCCGTCATGAACTGATCACACACACTGCACGTGGGTCTGCTCTGGGGGGTCTGTCTAGCATCTGTCCCTTGCTCCCGTGCTGCCTGTGGCCCCTTCAGCACCATGCCGCAGGCGCAGCACCCAAAGACCATGCGGCTTGCACAGCCAGGAAGCAGACACCGCATGGTCCCTTACCAAAGGTCTGCGGATCCTCACTTTGTTCTCCTCCCCTGATCATTGTTTGTCCCTTTCACCAACACATTACCTCACCTAGCTTTAGAGTAAATCTATAGCAACATACAGTACATCTCAATTTAAAAAAGGAAATTGCTAGCAGTCAACCTTCTACTCCATAAGCAAAAACTCAAAATGGACCTTCAGTTTATTTATGTCTTTGATTGGCAATGCTCTGCAATGTAGTATCACTTAACACAAATGTTTCGATTTAAGAACCAGCTCTCAGCTGTAAGAGGGGACAAGGGAAGACACCTGTTTGTAGCGCTCCACGTTGACCCCGTCCAGCTGACTGAGGCGCACGAGGTTCGTGCCCACCAGGATCCTCAGCTCCTGCCTCTCCCGCTCCCTCTTCTCCCGGTCCCGGCTGTGGCCCTGGTGCTGCATCCGCACCCAGAGCTTGTTCATCTCCGCAAAGTTCAGCAGCACAAAATCCATGGAGTCGCTGATGTCACCAGTTGTCTCTTCACTGCAAAGACACAGGTGGAGAGACGCTCACACACGGCACCCACGTCGGGGGGACGCTCACGCCTGCCTCCCCTGCACGTCCTCCTCCTCTCGGGCACACCAGCGCCGCAGAGGAGATGCCTGCAGCTTCCCCAGCTCAGTGTTCACGGAAAAAGCACCCAGGAGAGGGTGCAGCCCAAGCCCACAGGGGCAGACCCTTCCCTCACTCCCTGCCCTGCGCCCGCCGGGCCCGTTGTTCCGACAGCTCCATTAATTCCAAATGTCTGAGACACCTGATGTGACGCCCTGGCAGCCCCGACATTTCATGGTTAGACATGTTAGGTTTTCGATGGGAACATCAGCTTGTGAAGGAGGGACGAAATCATGTATTTCCTGCTCATTTTTACACCCAAGATGGGGAACTTAGGAGCTTGCAAAATTTTCTTACTGATTGCCTAATTACATGCTCAAAACTGGGAGTCAGATCGTAATAAAGCAAATAACCTCACGTTCTTCTCTACACTGTTAAGCTTTTTCTACATCATTTTAATTTTTGTCATGTGCATTGTAGAAATGCATATTTTTTAAAAGGATGCAGACATACTAAAAAACCCTGAATTGTGTATCTTAGAAATAAATGAATAAACTTTAAAAAAAGCATCACGGTCCCCTGTGTAGGGAGCCTGGCCCATGCACAGGTCACCTAGCCCACTGGTGACCACCGCCGCCCACTGCCACTGCTGTGGGCGGGAGCCCAGGGCACGTGGGTGCTGGGTCCTGCTCACCCAGGAGACAGGCCCCCTCCAGGGCCCCCGCTTTTCTGTGTGGGTCGGCACCTAACGCGCGTGCCCCGATCATCACAATCACTTACACTCTAGGGTCACTGCAGTCCAGCCCAGTGATTATAAAACTGATGGACATTCAAGAAACAGTACGGAAACTGGGCAGCTCATGGGAAAAGTTGGGCGCACACCATTATTTCATGGTTTCAAGACTACTCGTGGTGGGGGAAACGCCTGCATTACGTGAAACAAGAAGCAGGTTCTCGCCACGCTGACACCGCCCTCGTAAGGGGCGCTGCGCCCGGCGCCCAGACGCCGAGGGGCCCACAGGCACCCCGGGCGGGGAGCGACGCCAGCAACAGACTGTGCAGGGCACAACCGCCGCTCATTTCCTTCCAGACACTTCTTCCACCCCGAGGAGCCCCGCACGGACGCGCCGCGCAGCTCCGCGAGGGCAAAGCGCTCACTCGGCCGGCTCCCCCTCATCGGGCAGGATGTTCCTCGTGCACTGGAGGAGGTAGTTCCGGAGGAACAGGCCCCGCAGGGGGTGCTGCACCCCGCGGCACATCTCCACCAGGTCCTTCAGGATGTCCTTCCGGGACTGCGGGAACGACTTGACGTAGACCACGCCGACCGTGATCAGCAGGTACCTGGGGGGAGGGCGAGGAGGCGGTCGGGAGAAAGGAAACATCACGTCAAGCATTCGATTATGGCCAAACATACTGAGTCCAGGCGCATTAAATCAACGGGACGGGGACCTGGTTTTCTGCTGCACGATGGAAAAAATCATCTGATATAAACTACAACCACTGATGCCCCAGACTTACACACACACACACACACACGTGCATGCAGTTGCCGCCTCCAAACATGCTAGGACAAGAGTAACCGTCCCATCCATTTTTCTAGCAGTCAGGACACTGGACAAAATACGTCCATTTCCTTCTATTTCCAAAACTCCTCAATAATCTATATAAAATGCAAAATTATACTCTAAAACCTTTAAAAGCTCATTATCTACCAAAACGTGGATCACATCTGTCCCGGGATCAATGGCCTCACAACCGGTCTCCAGCCGCACCACCACCACGCCGCCCCCGGGACTTACAGCCGGGGCACGATGTTGCCGGCGTACTGCACCAGCTCGTAGAGGTCCGCCACCTTCCGGCCCCTGGCGAACTCGTCCGTCAGGTAGGCCTCCAGGTAGTGCAGCTCGTCGGAGATGGCCATATCTGCCCGCCGCGGTTAAGGGCTCAAACACGGCTCGGCCACGCGGAGCGGCTCTCGGGGACGCGTCGGAGCCACGCGGCTCCTGGGCAGAGGCCTTCACCGCCAGCCCTGTCCCAGGGCGCAGGGGTAAAGGCAGCATTCCGGGGCCTTCCCTCCTCTAACATAAGGGCTTTCAGATGCCTGGCGAGGCCCAGCGGCGGAGCAAGGGCTGCCCGTCCGACGGCGGCGGGCCCAGGGGGCACCCCGCTGGGCACCTGGCCGCGTGGGGCTCAGCTGCCTGCCGGTCTCAGCAGCCGCCACGGAGGGACGGCAAAAACCCGCGGAAAGGAACGAGGGCACGGAGAGGGGTGTCTGACACTAAGTTCTCCTTCCGTCCCTCAGCACATGTGCTGCAGAAGGAACCCCACCTGTGAGACACCGCGGAGCACCTAGAACTGCAGAAAAACTCCCCACGGAACCAGCGAAACGGGGCCGCGCCAAGGAAAATGACGGCCAGCACGCTCCTCCTCTGACAGTCAAAAGATACAGAGTTCGTAGTAGCTCTTGGGGGACAGCATGGAGGTCCGGAGCTCCCCGAGCATGTTAGAGGCGTGCTTCAGCGCGTCCATGAGCTTGTTCTTGTCCTACGGGAACAGCGAGAGCCCGTGAGCCGCTCACCCGGGCTCAGCATGCCCCTGGGTGATCGTGCGCTACATGGCGTTGAAAGGAAACAGCACGAGCCACTTCGGTCACACAAACTGAGCTGTACGTCACCCGCCTCCCCGGCCTCCAGGGGGCGGCGCGGGAGCCCGGCCAGCAGGGCAGAGCCCGCATGCTGTCCTGCCCGCGGCTCGGTCCCAGGTTACAGACTCCGCTAGCTGCAGGGAACACTTCCCACACAGAGGGGGCAGGAGCCGCGACCGCCAGCCGCACGCCCACCACGGTCTCCACGCCGCCCCCCCCCCCCACCGGCTCCCAGGGAAGCGCGCTGACAGGCAGCCGTGGTCAAAGGGCGCGCATCTCCCCTTCCAACCTGCGCAGCACGAGCACCAGCATCGCGGCAACCTGTGACCTGAAGGACCAGCCCATTCGGTTCCCCTTCTTAAATTTTAACCCAGAGAATCTACAGTTCCTGCACAGATTACCCCTACCCTATCTAGAGTGATTTTAGAACTTGAAATAAACAGGTGTAAGTTTTTAAGCTAGTGTCCACAACATGTATATGTACACAAATATACATGTATGTGTACTTACACACAGACACACACGCATATATTCAGGACAGGAAAAAAGCCTTCAAGACCAGAACAGCTGAACAGCCCCGGCGGACGGCGTGGAAGGGCACTCGCTGAGCGCCCCGCCGAGCCCCGGTCTGGGAAGGGTGCACGCGGCACCGCCCGCCACCCCGCGGCCCCCCTTACCAGGCACCTCTTCATCTGGAACGACTGCACCTTCACGGCCTGGATCGCTTCGTCCAGGAGCTTCTCCTGCTCGTCCTGAGGGGACTGCTGGGTCGTAGGCTGGAAAAGTAAAAGCGCCTCCGTCAGTGTCCCAGCAGCACTGCCTTCGGGCGGCTCTGGCACTTCCACGGCCCCAGCCCCGTTCCTCCCCGAGGCTTTCCCGGAAGGCGCAGCCCGCCGCACGCCGCAGCGCGCTGCTCCACGTGGACGGCTAACGGACAGACAGCTGTGCCCAGCCCCTGCGCCCGCACAGCCCTGAGCAAGGAGGGCAGTGACGTGGCCAGAGCACCCCTTCGCCCCCAGGAGCTGGCTGAGCACCGCCCAGCAGGTCAGCCTGACAGTCACCTGCGGGGCAGCCGACGGGGCCTACGCTCTGCTGATGCACTCGCGGTCCGCCCAGAACGTAGCCCTCAGCCCGCCTGACTCGTGTGCAGGTGTACAGTCTGCCCAGAGCCCCGCAAGCAGCCTTTTCAGGGCCCCTCTTCACCTGCCCTTGAGCCTACTCCTGGACCGAGCGCCTGGCGCACGGAGCCCGGGACTACCGGCCTGGAGCTGCGCTGGCGGGAACTGCCGGGACTGACCTGCAGCGGAGCTCCGTAAAGAGTGCTCGCCCCAAGTGCCCAGCTGATTATCTCAAACACAGGGAGCTACTTAGAATGAAGAAAACACCGTTGTTTGCAGGGAAAGTTACACAATAATTAGTAAATAACGATACAAGAATAAACTGTTTCGCATACTCCAAACTGCAAACTTTCGGCCCACCCTGTGTATCTACATTCCATTTGCCATCAGCAAAAACCTGCTCACAAAATCAATCAGATCTACCTGTCCCACGGGATTAACACGGGGTTCGCACCTCAACCACAGCAAGCACCACGTCAGTTTGTAAGCGATGGTCGTGTCTGCATCCTTGGGACCCGACACACTGCTCGGCCCATAATGGACGCTTCACAAATGTCCCGTGAATGAGTGCATGAGCTGACGCTGGAGTGTCTAATTATGTCCTTAATAAAAAGTGACTAAAGCAACAGACGGGTGAACAAATGGCAGCACACATCAGCGGTGGGACAGCATTGCGTCACGTGCTCTGTGAACGGACCTAGAAAACATGAGACCAGCGACGGAAGCCAGACACAGCCCGCAGCCGTGTACGGCTCCGTCTGTGAGAAACGTCCAGAACACACACAGCGCCCATCGGCACAGCAAGCCGGCTGGGGGCGCCGGGCGCGGGGATGCGGAACGAGCACCATGGGGCTCCCTCCTGGGGAGACAACGCTGCCCTGGAACTGGGCGGAAGTGGCAGCGGCACAGCACGGTGAGCGTACTGCCACCCAACTGCTCTCCGTAAGACAGTTAGATTGACGTTAGTGTATTTCACCTTAACAGAAAATGACTGCAGACAGAATGAACGCCTCTCACGCAACGCCTGGAGCGGCAAAGGCAAGGACTCACAAATGAACCTGAACGTTGACTTGAGTCTATTCCATACGGAAGACAATCACAACCCTTGATTCTGAGATCAACAAAAATTCCATAAAACTCACTTCTGAGCTAGAACTGTTTATAAAAATCGAAAACTTTCTTGGTCTAAATTTGGAAAGAGAAAAAAGTTAACTGAATAATGAGCAATGCCAGGCATCTCCCTATTCTCTCCTACGGCAGACTCTAGTAAAGCGAGCTTCCCTACAGCCGTACTTCAGAAGCATAATAACGTCAGAGGAAAGGGTGTGTCTTTTAAACTAAACTGAAAGGGGACGCTAACATGTGTAGCAGGACTGCTCGTATACCGCAGCGGACTCAGAGGCCAGGCTGCACAGCGCGAGGGGACCCTCCTCGCGGAGACGGGCTGTGGCCGGGATTCCTCCCGTTACCTCTGGGTGCCACAGATCTCACAATCATTGGAATCAGTGGGTTTCACCAAATTCAAATGGTCAACTTACAGACAGCAGTGCTGCACCAGGACATTTTCATAGTTACCGTTTTACTGTATCAAAATACATATATGAAGTCTGCCACGGTGACCGTTTAAGGTGTGTTCGGTGGCACTAGGCACACTGACGCTGTTTCCCATCGTCACCACCATCCACCCCTCACCTTGCCGAGAGGGAACGGTGCCCACTGGGCACTAACTCCCTCGCCCCCTGCCCCGATAAGCCTAACTTCTCCAGGCTCCTCCTGAGAGAAACCTGACAGGACTTGTCCTTCTGTGCCCGGCTGACTTCACTGAGCACGTTATCTTCAGGTTCGTCCACGCTGCAGCACGCCTCAGGGTCCCCCCTTTCTAAGGCTGAGCAACACACACTCCATCGCAGGGACACACCATTCTTGGGTATCCATTCATGCGCCGATGGACACCTGGGTTGCTCCCACCTTTTGGCTGTTGTGCATAGTAATTACCTTTCTACAGCAAATAAAACTGTTTATAAAGAGATTACAAATAATTCCAAAAACATTTGTACAGAACTAACTAGGTTCAGTGATCCATAAACAAATAAATAAATGTTTAGCATAATTTTTCTATTTTGTATCAACTTGGTTTAAAACCACGGACTTATAAAGTAGGCTGAAGGCGAAGAGACAAAGCTTTCAGGAAGAAGCGTGTTTTCCCGTGTCCCCTGAGACAATGTCCTTATTACACAGACGTTTGTTCCAAGGGAATGGCGCCGAGAGCAGAAGCACTTGTACCACGAACGTGTCCTCATCAAACACAAGCCACGTAACCAAGGTCTCCTCGCTCGTGAACGTGGGCCCCCACCTGCAAAGGACTCTGTACTGAGCAGCTATGTGCGTGGACCAGAGGAAAATGGAAACACCACGGAACGCAGACCAGGCTGCCCCCAGTGACGAGGCCCATCTCACACGAGGCCGAGCCAAGGAGCCCTCCCACGTCTGCACGGGTAGGAGGCGCAGGGAAAAGCAAGGTTGTGGTGAACCCGCGGCCCGTGCGCCCCTTGCAGGAAGCAGGAGTGTGGGCGCTTACACCCCACGATGAAGAGTAAGAGGCAACGGCGCAGAGGACGCCCAGGACCCGCTCTGCGCTCAGCCTCGGCACGTGCCGGGCGGCACCATCCAGGACACGTTACTACATGGACACAGCCAACCACCCCTCCCCTCTGCCCCGCACTGGCCCGCCCACCTCGCCACGCACAGGCCGCAGGGGCACCCTGACCACCCAACCCCCGTCAACGGCCACACGGCAGGGGCCGCGCTCACGAAGACACAGGACTCCACCGCGGCCACGCCGTGCTGCGCCAGAGCCGGCTGCCGCGGGGGCGCTCAGGGCGACGAGGGGCCGCAGCTTCTGAGGGACTGTCTCCTACCTCATTCCCGGGGCCCCGCGCGCCCGAGCGCTCCCTCGCCCAGCCGTGTCTATGGCAACAGCATCCTCCTCCCGGGGGAGCACCTCGCGCAGCCTCCTGCGCCCCGGCTCCCGGCACTGTCCTCCCGGTCGTCCCCAGGCCCCCGCGCCCACCGGGACCGCGCCGCAGAGCTGCCGGGCTGGTCCACGACCCTCAGGCCGGACTGCGTCCTGTCCCCCCGCACGCCCCCCTGCAGGCCCCCCCGAGCTCCGCGAGAGCAGGGACCGCTTGCTCCCAGGGCCCACACACAAGGCACCCAGGTGCTGCGTGAACTGACCTGGACCCTAAAATCCCAGGGTCTGAAAGAGCCCGAGAGGCCGACCCTTGTTTTCAAATGCGAACGTCAGACTCCCAGACGACGGGGTGACCTGCCCAAGGCGGGGGGAGCGACTGCCACCGCCGGACCCGGTGCGCTCTCCCAGCGAAACTCCCGGGGCGGGGCCGCGCGCCCGGCCGACCGCTCGGACCCGGGGCGTCAGCGCCTCCGTGGAGGTTTTCCATGCCAACGGCACACGCCGGGAAGCAGGTAAACCGCAGGGAACTCCCACACCCGTCCTCGCAGCACCTCCCGAGAAGGGAGCCGCGTCACCCGGCCCCGCGCCGCCCTGCGCCCCGCTCTCCGGTCCGGCCCCACGGAGAGGGAAGCCGGCTCCCGGCAGCCCGTCCGCACCACCGGGAGGGCGAGCGCACGGAAGCCGACGCGGCGCCGCGCCGCTAAAACGCAGGGGACCCCCGCCTTTGTGCACGGCGGACACGCGGGGCCCCGCTCTGAGGAAGTCCCGGCGGCCGGCGCCGCCCCCCCGCAGGCGGAATCCGCGGGTTTGCCAACGGAGAGCCCGCGCGGGAGCCCAGGCGCCCGCGGCCGGACGTCGCCGGGTATCGGGTGGCACGAGTCCTTCCAGGAAACTCGCGGAAGCGCGTCCCTAGAAATCGCCGAAACGCGCCGCGAGCCAGGCGGCGACCAGGGCGACGAAGGCGGGGGCTCCGCTGCGGCCCCTCCGGTCGGGAGTCCCCGCACGAGACGGGGCGCGGGGCCGGCGGACCCTCCTGGGCCCAAAGGGGCGCGGGACGCCCGCAGGGGAGCCACCCCTCGGCGCGTCCCGACGCCGCGCCCGGCCCAGCCCCGCGCTCAGACCCGGCACTCGGGCTCAGCGCGCACCGGCGCGGCGGCCGACGGCCTTCAGGGGCGCCTGCAGGCCGGGACGCCCGCTGGGAGCGGCCGCCCGTTGCGGAGCCACGGCTGCGGCCGGGAGCCACCGCCCACCCCGGCGCGGGTCGGCCCGCCTGCGGCCTTCCCCGGCCTGCCCCGCGCCCCGCAGGCCACGTCGGGCGGGTCCGAGCCGCAGCCGGGCGACCGGGCCCCGACCCCGCCCGCAGCGCCCCAGGGCCCGGGGAGGGAGCAGGCGCCGGGAAGGGGGTCCGCCCGGGGCCCCGCGGCCCCCCGCACTCACCATGGCGACTCCCCGGCCCTGCAGCAATCAGCAGGCTGCGCGCGCCGAGCCTCCCGCGGTCAGGTGACACGACGGCGCCTCCAAGCCCCGCCCTCTCCAGCCCCGCCCACGGGGCCGCAGGCGGCTCCTCGATTGGCCCGCTTCTAAGGACCCAAGTCTCGCGTATTTATTGGCCCTCGCCCCGAGCTCGGGCGGGACGGACCGAGGCGCCAGCCAGTGTCTCCACAGTGTGGGGGAGGGCGGGACGGGCCGAGACGCGTGGACTCGCTCGGAGGCAGGAAGGAGACCGCAAGAAGGAAAGGCCGCGCTTATCGAGTTTGTGAGGAACAGGATGAAAGGAGAGCTGCTCGTCCACGTTCATCTACCCGGGCGCGTGCATTCTGGTGCGCATGCGCATAAGGAAGAAGCGGATTAGTCTGTGAGGCGGCCTCACGTTCCCGTCCAAACCAATCCGGGTGCAGCAGAGGGGTGGGGCCCACCCGTCATTGGCGGGCGGAGCGTCTGCGCGCGCGTTTCGTCGCTTCACGGCAGTGCCCGGGCGGCCTCCTTGTTGGCGCCATGGAGTCGGGGCTGATCCCGGGTTTAGCGCGGCGCTTGGGCATCGCCGAGCCGGAGGTGCTGAGGTGAGTCCGGTGGCATCGGCTACGGTCGTCCCCCCGGAGCGGCCGGCCCCCCGGGCCGCACGGAGGTGGGCGCGGGCGAGAGTCGGAGGCCCGCGGTCATGCCGTAGTTCTTGGGGGTCCGTTTGCGGCGGCGAAGCAGACAGACGGGACACAGGCCTCACGGAGACCTGCGGGTTGGCACGTTCTACGTAGGAAATAAGACGCGGTGATGGCCGGGACGACGGGGCCACAGCGCAGCCCGGTCTGCAAAACGCCGGGGGTGGGGGCTGTCATTACGCCGAGTGACATCAGGGGCCGCCTTGGGACGAGGGGGCGGGAGGGGACGGGCACAGCGACAGCGACAGCGGCCCCGAGATGGTGAGGACGGAGCGCGCACGGCCCGGGGGTAGGAGGCAGGCCGTGTGGCCGAAGCGCGGAGCGCAGGCTGGCCGGGGCCCGGCAGGCAGAAGGGGGCGGGAGGGCGCGCTTCTCAGATGTGAGCGGAGGCCGCCGGGGCTCGGCTGTACCTGGGACGGCGGTTCCCGGAGCGTGCGCGCCAGTGTCACCCGGGCACGTGTTAGAAAAGCGGGGTCGCGGGCCCCCGACCGGAAAGGCCAGGGATGGGGCCCGGCATCCGGGTGCGCAGGCCCCGGGGTGGCTGTCCCCGCACCAAAGCCTGGGGACCGCGGGTTGGAGGAGGGGGTGGAAGGGAGGACGCCGGGCGTACCCTGCCGGCCTCCGCCCTCCTGCGCGCCTGGTCCAGGAACCGGGGAAGCCGGGGCGTATTTACAGGGGACCGAGCAGGTTCTGCGTAGAAGCGGGGATGGAGCGTGGTGGTTGGTGTCCGGGCCCGGAGGGCCCTGCTCCCCAGGGGATGGGGGTCCCCCGCGGCCCCACATCTCGGTGCACAGGACTGGGGCTCAGCCTCCAGCCCGCGGGGCTGTGGGCCGTGGGCCGGGGCGCCGGGCGGGCTTCTGGGGAAGACCCTGAGTGGGCCCGTGTCCCTTGTACCAGGAAGGCCGAGGAGTACTGGCGGCTGTCGCGGGTGAAGTGCGCCGGGCTGTCAGCGCGCGCCACCGAGACCGGCCGCGCGGCCGTGTGCCTGGACCTGGCGGCCGCCGGCGCGCGGCGCCCCCTGGACCGGGTGAGCGGGGCCCCCCTTGGCCGCTAAAGCCAGCGCCTCACGTGGGCGGGGAAGGGTTTGCAGCGCCCTCTTTCCTCTGCGCTCCGGCGTCCCGGGTCGCCTCCCGAAGCACATGCGTGGGGCCGTGGGCTTTCCCTTCGCTGTCCCAGGGGGAGCGCGCACGCTGCTCCGGTCACACGCGGAGGCCAGAGCTCGCCTCCAGCACTTGCTGGCCCTGTGAGCCTCGGGGCCTCCTCTGGGGCAGGAGTGGGGACGCCCGTCTCACCAGGTCCCCGCGAGGAGTGGGCAAGGCCACGTGTGGCACATTTAACACACCTGTCACATGACACGCTCGCAGAACGGGGGCACTAAAACCGCCCCTGGCTCCCAGGGGGTCAGCGCAGCGCCCGCTCTCAGGCTGGGGCGCGCCCCGCCGCTCCTGTCTGAGCCCCCCCTGAGGACGACGCTCCAGGCAGAGCTGGGTTTTCTCCGCTGCTGGCCCTCTGTTTCTCTCGGGGGTTCCCGGTTTCTCCGTCCCTCCTCCACGCACGCACTGCACTCCCCGCCCCGCGCCCCTCCCTCTCCCGGGGGCCTGCACTTGGGCGCCTCGGTGGCGGCGGGTGGCTGTGGCGGCACCGTTGTGTGCGGGGTGGCTGGCGTGGTCGCCGACGAGGACCAGACAGGGCCAAGCCCGGGCAGAGACGCGGGCCCGGAGCCCCCGGGCGGCGCGGCGGCCTGACGGGCAGCGCCGTGACGTGCGCGCGTTCCCTCCAAAGGCTTACCTGACCCAGCTCTCCGGGCTGAACAAGAGGACGTATCAGAGCTGCCTCAAGGCGTTCGAGTGTCTGCTGGGCCTGAAAGCGAACGTCGGAGTCAGAGGCCTGGCGGTGCAGTTCGGCTGCGCGGGGGCGGCGGGCGCGGCCGCGAGGCTGCTGCGCAGGTATGAGGCCCGGCCTCCCCGAGGACGCCCGCGGCGCACAGGGCAGTCGCCCAGCGGCCCGCCGGCCCGTGGTGCGGAGGAACCGGCGCGCCCGCCTCACGTGTTTACTCAGCTTGTGACCTCTGATCTGGGTTTTAGTCCCTTTGAAGCACCTCTTCCTAAGGACTAACCCTGCCCGCCCCGCCTCCCGCAGCTACGAGTCCGGCCTCCCCCCGAGGCAGCGGGCGGACCTGGACCTGTCCCGGCCGCTCTTCGCCGCCGCGGCGCTGCTCGCGGCCTGCAGGTGGGTGTCCGTGCCCCCCACGGCGCGGGCGCGCTCCCGGGCGGTGCTTCCCTTCGTCGCGGCTCGGCCGCTCTTCCACGTGGGAACAGGGGCCCCGCACCAGGCTCCGTTTGTCCCATCACGTAGCCGACACCTTGAAAGTGTGACGGCGGCCACGGTACCACCGAGTGTGCCCCTTTCGGGGTTTCCCTCCTGTAACTGACGGAGCCTGTCGCTCGAGCAGTGGCCGCCTGTGATTTCCCGTAAAAAGAAGATGGAACAACAACTGTGCTGGTTCTAAGAGCAGCAGTTTCTCCAATTCCTCTAGGATTTTAAAGCTCAAGGTGGATAGGAAGAAAATGGCAGCCGCAGCCGGTGTCAGCAGAGCCATGTTGGACCGGCTGTGCAGGCAGCTGGAGAGCCTCGGGCGGCAGGCGGGCGGTGAGTCTGAGCCCCGCGTCTCAGGGCCCTGCCGTGGGGGGCGTAAACCTGCCGGGACGAGTCCGGGGTTTGCAAACTCGCGAAATGGCTGCTTTCGGAATTCTGCGCTCAGCGTTGCTAGGGAGAAAATTTTTCTTTTGTTCAATTAAAGTAGCTTAATACCTTTTTTAAAGCCTCTGATCCTGCGAGCCCTGCTAACACGCCTCGGGGTGACCGCAGCCTGCACGCACGAGGGGGAGCCTGGAAGCGACTCTCCAGTCCGACCAGCAGCGCCAGAGAGGAGAGGCGGCAAGATCGGTTGCCTTCTCCTTTGTCCTAGTATTTAGTCCGTCAAGGAATCTAGTTTTGTGTTGTTTTTGGTTTATTTTTAAATTGGTTTTAGAGAGAGAAAAACATCTACTTACTTCTCCACCATCCAGGCACTCACTGCTTGGTTGGTTCTTGTATGTGCCCCGACCGGGGATTGAACCCGCAACCCTGGCATGTCAGGACAATGCTCCAAGCAGCTGAGCCACCCGGCTAGGGTGGAGTCTCGTTTTTATCTGTCATCCAAAATATGCCCAATTCTACAGTGGAGAATAGGAGAAATATTAACCTTGACACTTTTTCTCGCAGGAGATCCTCAAGATTCAGATACTCCACCGTGGAAGACAAAAACGGCCCTCGAACCTCCAGGAACGAGGGGTAAGATGTGCTCACGTGAACGTGGGCGGGTGTGGAAGGTTGTGCCCAGGGGGCACATGCAGGGAGCAGCCTGCGCATCAGCGAGGGGACTGCGTCATTAGGGACACAGCTGAAGCCAGCCTGCCTGGGCCCAGGTCCTGCCTCACGACTCCTGGCAGTGCCTTTAGGAATGTCGCTTATTTCTGTGCGCCTAGACTTCCCAGTCCATGACTGCTCGTTACGTGGGCTCCCGCTGCTGGGAATCGCGGTGAGGGCTGCGGGGGGTGACGCGGTGCCAGTGCTTGGGGAGGGTGGCCTGTCGTCAGGTGTCTCGGTTGCTTGGGCCACAAGAGCAGAAGCCTGGTATGTTCGCCGCTGCTTCCGCTCTGCATTTCAGCACCTTTTTCCGTTACCTTCACAGTGAGACCGTGAAAGAGTGGGCTTTTTTTTTCTTGCATCATTTGTAAACATAGGGATTTTTAAATGCTTTTGAAATTTCTCTCTCCAGAAGTAGAGGCGGTAGTAGAGGTCCCACATAAAGCGCAAACCAACGAAGACCCGATGCTGGACTACGAGGAGTGGAAAAGGAGGATCTTGGAAAATGCTGCCAGAGCTCAGAAGGCTGCAGCCAAGTGAGTTCAGTGTCCACACTGCCGTGCGCTGCACGCTGGCCACGCGCCGGCCGCTCAGCGAGGGTGCACGTGCTCCGGGGTTTTATTTCAGCTTTGAGAACAAGGATCCTAAGACCGTCGCCTTAACAGCAAGGGCCCCGGCGCTGGGGCTGAGTTCCAGGCGCCAGGCCGGCCCTGGCTGGGGACACACATCACTGGATCAGCCCAGGGCTGGTTGGCACAGCTGGGGCGCCCTGCCAGTCCACATGCCTACAGGACGGGGTGGGAGCCCTGTTAACCTTGTATGCAAAAGACGAGCCTCCTGGCCTGGCCTGGCCCAAAACACTCAGGCTGAAGGGAGCCTTGCAGGTTTTGCTTGAGTTTCTGTGTAAATTTCTTGGTTTGACTAAAGCGATATATGGTACAACCTAGTTAATAAATGTTATTTTTAAATTATTCACGTTGCCTTTGTCATCGCTTTGGGGGAGCCCGTGCCATGTAGAAGCCACACACTGTGGCAGGAAGGAAGTCCAGGCGACGGCAGGCTCCGCAGGTGGTTGCCTGGGCCAGGGCAGGCTCCCTGGGCTTGTGTCTCATCCCTCGGGGGACAGAAGGTGGGGTCCGTGCTCATCTGGAGGAGGGTCTGAGTTAATGCATGTAAATCGTTTAGCACAGCCCCTGTCAGTACTCAGGGAACGTTACAACAGAGAAGCTCATACACAGTTCTCGCGTAATGAATTACACATGCGCACCACGGTAAAAAACCAAATGGGCCAAGGTTTATTTTCTTCGATACCCACTTACTGAAAAAATGTCACCTTACCCCATACTACTTACTTTAAACTTCTGGGAGGGTTACCTTGACAACAGTAAACAGAGCGGCGCAATCAACCCTCGAGCCGACCGCCAGACCCAGCAGGCAATAAGCATGCCACGCCCGCTCCACTAACATCTCCCTTTTTCCTGAAGGCATTTCAGCCCCAATAAGGCCAGCCTCGTCACCACCGAGCCGCACAGAACTAACAGAAATCCTGTCGTCATCAAACGTGCAATTGAAAATTACATCTCCCTGGACGTCTCTCAAGTATCTTTCTATTGATCACTCAAATCAGGGTCAAAACAAGGTCCACACTGGACAATGGAGTTGCTACTTTTTAATTACAAAGGCAATACATACACATCATAAAAAAACATCAAATGATAAGAAGTGGAACCCCCCTGCCCCCATCAGCCACTTCCCACAGCCCACCGCTCAGTTCCTTGCACACCGTAGAAACCTGAATGCACGTAGAGGCCTGTGCTGCTCCCCAAGTGGGAAGACGCCCTGTCCGCTCGCATCTGCCTTTAGCTGCAGGGGGCTCCCCCACGTGGACCTGGCAAAACTTGATTTAACTCAGCCCACGCTGACAGGCACGCGGAGGGTGTCTTCTCTGAGCCGTTCGCACAAGCCTCTGTCCACTGGTTCAAGGTCAGCCGAGGGGCACGCTTCTGGAGATGGAGCTGCTGGACGAGTGTGAAGGCCTGGCCTACTGGGTCCATATCGTCAAAAAGGAAAAAGGACTCGGCGTGGACCACAGCGTGGTGACTGCCGGGGGAGGGGACGTAAGGGGACTAAGTTGTAATGGGGGAAAATGCAAAAAGGATAAAATTTTTCTTAAAAAGTGGAAAAATTATTTTCCCATACCACGCCCCACCCCCCACCCCCAGTCTGCTCGGTGAAAACAGCTTCCAACAGCCTTGGAGAGTCTCCTGGCCAGCAGTTTCCAGCCGCTGTGCGTTCCGTCCAGTGAAAAACTCCCACGAGAAACAGTGGGTACTGGTCATGGCCATCTGAAAAAATGTTTGAGCTGCGTACACACCAACCAGCAAAGTATCTTTCTATTGGCCACTCAAATCAGGGTCAAAACAAGGTCCACACTGGACAACAGAGTTGCTAGTTTTTAATTATAAAGGCAACACATGCTCATTGCATTATTAGAGAACTAAAAATCTCCAGAAAATTAAAGCTTCATGAAAGCTTTAGAACTTCAGGTAAGGGGGGTGAAAATCCACATCCCCGCTCACGTGTGTGGGCCGCAAGGGGCCTTGAGAGAGACACTGTTTCTCTAGGTGAAAAGGGACGACGGCCTGTCGGGAACAAATACAATTTGGTAGATCAAGGGTTCTCCATCTGCCCCGTCCGGTACAGACGCCCCTAACCACACGTGGCCATTAGGCGCTTAAAATTAGCTAATACACCTACAGAACTGAACTTCTAATTTTATTTTAATTAAATGTAGAAGTGGATACTTAATTCATCTATTAGAAAATGTTAACGATATTTCAAACAACTCGAGTGTTTTCCCACAGTAAATTTTATAAAACCTAAATACCCATTAAGTACGTCTGAGGAAAGCCTAGCCTGTGAATTGAAGTGTATTTTAAGTGTAAACCATACACCAGATTTTAGAGACTTAGGATTTTAATATATATATATAATGTGTCTCAATAAATGTTCATTACATATTGAAATAATGCTTTCGAATCATTGTGTTAAATAAATTACTAAAATTCCATTTTGAAGGAACTATTAGAAATGTTTTAATTATGCATATGGCTTGCATTCTATTTCTGTCCGACGTGCAGCTGTGGGTCAGGGGGACACACGCATGTTTCTGGGGACGAGATTCAGCGCATTCTTAAGAACCTCAGTCCCACAGAGGCGGAGAATCACCCGACTACAGGGAGCTGTAAGGGACCCTCTGCAGCCAGTGCCTTCTGCAGGCTGCCCTCCAATCAGCCTTCTTCAGAGAGGTAACTGAGGCTTCAAAATCAAGCATTTTACCAAGTTCTGCTCACGGGAGGGAGGTTTCCCGCAGCCACGTCTTCCAAGGTGCGTGCTGGCCCTGAACATCTCCGTTCCCAGCCAGGAACGCGCGCCGAGAACCACCGTGGCAGCGGGAGCCTCCCTCCCCTCCCCACGCCCGTGTCTTCTGCCACAAACAAGCCTTCATTCGGACAGAAGTCCTGAAAGCCTAGGAAACTGTTGGCTAATTAACCACACGAAACAGCGACTCCAAGGAAAGCTGCTGCCCCAGGGGCAGCGGAGGCTGCGGGAGCAGAACCAGTCAGCCGGTTAGAAGTGAGGGAGTGACAAGGATGGCCGGCTTTCCAGTGATGGAGGGATGGAGTTCTCCTTCGCCACGGCCTCGGCCGGTGAATGGCAACGCTGCAGGGGGCGCGTCCTTACGGACGCCTCCGTCCCTCTCCAAACATGGCGCGTCCTGCCTTCTCCTCTCTCCCACGTCCCCTGTCAGTTCCCAGACTTCCCAGACCCTCGGTTCGTGGCTGAGGGAGGGCAACGGGACGGTCCGGACAGGGCAGAGCAGGAGCAGTGCGGGGGCTTTGAAAGCGCATTCACAATGGTTGGTATATTTTAAATTCAAACACGTAAAGGGTGCGCGTTTTGATTCTCAAAAGGGAGCACGAGTGAAAGCGAGTGGGAGGCTCCCTGCCTCATGCCCACAGCGCAGAGCCCAGGGAGCGGCCAGGCAGTGAGACACCAGCGGCCCCCGGGCCACATCAGCCCGGCGGGAAGTCTCTGTGCGCAGCGAGGCCCCGCCGACTCACTCGCCCCTGGTAATGGTCTGTCGGGCTCCCGTCCGTGTGGCGGGCACTGTGGTCTGACCCATGCGAGGACGCACTTTGCTGCCCACCCACACCCCCCACCCACCCCGCAGGGTCCTGCCCTTGGAGAGCAAACATGATTCCAAACTGAGGGATCTGCTGAGGCCAGAAAACGCCCTGCCCTCGCTTTCCTTACCGCTCACCAGAACCTTTCTTACAAAATAAGTGGAACCAAAAGTAGCCAAAGGCCAGATGGTTTATGGTTTAAAGTCTCGAGTCCTCACGCCACCGCCGGTCCCGGTAACCTCCCCGCCCACGTGAGCCGCGGGGTTCAGGGTTAGGAACAAGACGGAAGCCTCCTTAGCCTGTTGGCAGCGGTCACCACGTTGAAATGTTTCTTGAGATGAGGAGAGGAAAAAAGGGAAGAAAGCATATTTTTAGACTCAAGTGTTTTTTAAAAAAGGAAACAATAAAAGGACTTAAGTTAGGCTTGAGTTTCTTTAAAACCAATAAAAGGGGAAACAGAGATTCTAGCAAACTCCAAGGAGACTGATCACATGACTTTCAGGGGCTTCTTTGGAGCAAATAGGAATTGAGATCCTGTGTGACCCTTTCCACATGGAAAACGGAGCCCAGCAGGGGGTCACGTGACCAAATCCATGGGTTCGGGCCAGGACGCTTTGGAAGGAAAGCAAGAATCAGAAAACCTCAGCATGCCCCAGTCTGCGAAGCCAGGGTGGCGTGGGGTTCGTGTGTGTGCGGTTTGTGTGTGGCACATGTGCAGCTGCTGGGCTGATTCTCCTGCTAGTCAGCATCAAAATGCCGCCACGCCGCGTCCCTGGGGACTGTGGTTTTTAAGATAGATTTTATGACCTTCGTACCAAAGAGTTCTGTCATAAACAAATAGTATACAAAACTTTGCGAGTGACCTTTCCCGGCCTCTCTTTCTGGCACGTGGAGAAATCCGGGCCTCGGGCTGCAGTTCACTGAGGACATGCTCTCTGACCTCCTTCTGTCCCCTCAGGCGTCCTCCTAAGTGCGAACTAAATGCCACTGCTGTGCCCGGTCATATTGGGTCTGTGGCCTTTTTCTAACTGAAGCTAACAGGTTTAGACTTAAAGAGGGCTTTTTTCCCCTTAAACAATCTTTCTTTTTAGAACCAAAATAAGTAGAAGCTTCGCTACGATTCCGTCACAGGCCATGTCAGGAAGACAAATGCCGTCTCTAGGAAGAGCAGGGTACCTTCCACTTCCTCTGCGCCATGTACTTCTGCAGCAGGAGCTGGGACCGCAGGCAGGCTTTGGCCTTGGACGCTCTGGCCGGCAAATTGCTCAGCCACTCATGCTTCAGGCACTGGGTGGCGCTCATTCTGCAGCTGGGAAACCAAACAGCAGTAGCAAGGTCAGCGGGCGCTGGCGTACCGGGTGGGGGCCTGAGTCCCCGGACTGGGTTAATCCCTGAGGCAGAGCCACGCCACGGCCCTCAGAGGGGGCGCCCCAAGTCTACAATGCCCCCTGGGAGGGCAAGGAAGCGGTCAGCACAATGTCCGCAGGCCTCCGTGGAGGGACTGTGTCCCGGGGCAGGGGCAGCAGCAGCGGCGAGGCAGGGTCACAAGGCCAGCCGTGCCCAGAGCAGCTCTTAAGAAGGAAAAGAACGTGAGCTTTGAAGGAAGCTCATCTCCCACTGCACGGGAAAATGCCAGCTTGTTCGTCTGAACTGCAGCCACCTTTCCTCCCAGAACCTTCCACGGTCAGAAAGAAACAGAGTGAAAAGGCCGGGGAGCCGAGGGCCGTCTCAGAGCCCCGCCCCTGGCCCCCGCCCTGGGTGGCTCCCACTGTCTGAGAACGAGAAAAGGGAAGGGCCCCCGACGCCGCCACACTCCTGCTGAACACCGAGGAGGCCTTCCGCACCCCGGGAGGAGGCCCTCGCGCCCTCACTCCAGGACACAACGTTGCACAGCTCGGCTTCTTTCCAACATGGGTCTGCAGACACCCCTAACTTGGAAGTGGGGCCGATCTGTAAGTAAAGCCCCTTCTAAAACTCCCTCTCGATGTTATGCCGCTGGGTGTTGTTTTTCATTCTTTCCTTCAGCGCTGTCCCTGCTACCGTTTTGCCCCAAAGAGGTACAGGCTAAGCAATCCTGGCAGAGCGCTCCCAGGAAGCACGGCCCTGCCCGGCCCCCCTGACTGTCACCGTCTGCGGTCGGCGGTCACCATCAGAATGCTCTGAGCGACAGGCAATAAAGGTACCTCTTCTCTTTGACCAGCAACTGGGAAACGAAGTCCTTGGCGTCTTCCGACAACCCCTCAAAGGTGTCGGCGTCGAAATCCCAGCTGCAGTTCACAATGAAGTTCATGGTCTCCGCGTCTGTTTCCCCCAGAAACGGGGACAAACCACTGAGTCTGCGGAGGAGAGAAAGGACCGTCAGCACGTGGAAGCCACATCTGCCGAACACGCAGCGACAGGACACAGACGGATCCCAAAGGTTCGAGCAGAGCCAGCCAGACCAAGAGGTTCCACGGAAGGACAGCCCCTGCTTCAGCCCCAAGGGGGTCTGGGGAGCAGCAGGAGGAGGGGCTGAATAAATCCCGCATGCTCCCCGCTGACTGGCACTCAAATTTTCGCTGTTTCTAAGGACACCCAACTAAGACAGATGGCCTGTCCCCGCTGGGCACTCACAGCATGTAGGTGATGACGCCCACACTCCACATGTCCGTGGGGAACGAGACAAACTCGTAGTTGACGACTTCGGGGGCCAGGAACTCGGGAGTGCCGAAGTTCACCTTCAGCTTCTCCCGGGGCTTGTACCTGCGGGGCAGGAGGAGGGGTGAGAGGACCGTGGGAGTCAGCCCTGGGAGAGGGCGCGGGACTGGGGCTCATTCCCGGTGCCGGCGAGACACTGCCGGACCCCGCATGCCAACACGCACAGTGGACCCGAGAATCCTCGGCCCCCGGGCCCCAACCTCAGCCACCAGGGGAATCAGGAACCCACGGCCCCCTCCTCTAGGCCTTCACAGCCTGAAAAGGAGAGACAGCCCGCGGCTAGCGCCTGAGCCCCGGCCGGGAGGGACGGCGTGCGGTGCGCGCTCCGGGACGTGTGGGGTGTGCTTGGACTCAGGTGCTCCCGTGTGTCCCTGTGGGCCCGTCGTCTCGATAACGGGACAGGCTCTGCATGCGCGGGCCAGGGGGTCTGTGGGAAATCTGTTTCCTCCCCTCAGTTTTTCTGTGAAGTTACAACATCTCTAAATAAAGTGAAGTGCCAATTTAAAAATTCTAATGGAACTTCACTTGGCCAGGCACCATGTGACTGAGAGACAGGCTATCCAATGCCAAAAGTCTGCTGCCGCAACCACTGGGAACCCGCCCACTGGGTGTGCCAGCCTCGGCCAAGGCCAGGAGCCAGGGCAGAAGCTCAGTGTCCCCCGCACACGTGACTGCGCAGGACCCAACGGTGAAAGGAGGCCCCACCAGGCATTCGGCATTTTGCTGGGACGTTAAGATGGTTTAAGATGACACAGGGCACTCGCTCTCTGCCCGGGCACTGGAGACCTGAGCCCCTCCTAGGATGGCTCTGCACGGTCCTGTGCTACCTCATCCGGCCTGCAGAGCTGCCTGTAGGCACGGACGTCACTGCATCACCCTGTCCCCAGATCCATCCCCGCCCCGAGTGGCCCAGCCCTACGCGGCCACATAGGCGCTCCCCTATCCACCCTCGTCCTTCCTGGGTGGGCAGGCTGGTGACAGGCCTCACACAGCCCAGCACAGCCGGGGCCCAGCAGGCCGGGGGTGAAGAGAATCACGCCGCCCAGCACCCCGTTCAGTGCCCCCTTCAGCCACCACTCCCCTACCTGCGCACACAGGTGGTCCGAAGCAGGAGCAGAGCCCGCAGCACAGAGCAGCCCCTGCAGCGGTGACAAGCTAAGGCCACAGGCCCCCTCGAGAGAGAGCTGTCTCGTGGCAGCCCCGAAACTGCCCCCGGTGGCTGAGCCGTGGGTAACCATGCCCAAAGAGCTCCCCCGGTGGTTCTGCCCCCTTACCTTCTGGCCAGCCCAAAGTCGATGATCTTTATTTGATGGCCTGTCTGACTGACACACAGGATGTTCTCCGGCTGGGAAAGAAGGAGAAGTCTGCTCAGGCTCAATCAGCAGCTAAGGGGGTCTGCAGCCCCCATGCTTGTTTGTCAAAAGGCCTGTGCTTCCCAGCCTCCCAGGGGAATGAGTGGCTCAGGGCAGCCCTACAGGGATGATGGATGGGTGGATGATGGACGGATAATGGATGATGGACGGATGATGGATGATGGATGGATGGATGGATGATGGACGGATGATGGATGATGGATGGATGATGGATGATGGATGGATGGATGGACGGATGATGGATGGATGGATGGATGGATGATGGACGGATGGAGGATGGATGATGGATGGATGGATGGATGGATGGATGATGGATGGATGGATGGATGGATGGATGATGGATGATGGATGATGGATGGATGGATGGATGGACGGATGATGGATGGACGGATGATGGATGGGTGGATGGATGATGGACGGATGATGGATGGATGGATGGATGGATGATGGATGATGGATGGATAGATGATGAATGGATGATGGACAGATGATGGATGATGAATGGATGGATGGATGGATGGTGGATGGATGGTGGATAGATGGATGGATGGTGGATGGGTGAATGATGGATGGATGGAGGATGGATGGGTGGAGGATGGATGGATGATGGATGATGGATGGATGGAGGATGGATGGATGATGGATGATGGATGGATGGGTGATGGATGGATGGATGATGGATGATGGATGGATGGATGATGGATGATGGATGGATGGAGGATGGATGGAGGATGGATGGATGGAGGATGGATGGGTGGATGATGGATGGATGGAGGATGGATGGATGGGTGATGGATGGATGGGTGATGGATGGATGGATAATGGATGATGGATGGATGGATGATGGATGGATGGAGGATGGATGGAGGATGGATGGATGGGTGATGGATGGATGGATGATGGATGGATGGATGGATGATGGATGGATGGATGGATGATGGGTGGATGGAGGATGGATGGATTGATGGATGGATGGATGGATGATGGATGGATTGATGAATGGATGATGGATGGATGGATGGAGGATGGATGGATTGATGGATGGGTGGATGGATGATGGATGAATGGATGGATGGATGGATCCAGGATGGATGGGTGGATGGATGGATGCCGGTCAAGAGGCTGAATCGGTCACCAAAACCCTCCCGATAAACAAACATCCAGAACCAGATGGCCTCACTGGTGAATTCTACCAAACATTTAATGAAAAATACCAATCCTTCTCAAAGTCTTTCAAAAAAACGAACAAGGAGAGAACACTGCCAAGCTCACTTTTTGTGGCCAGTATAACTCACAGACCCAAACCAGCCAAGGACGCTACAAGAAAAGAAAACTGCAGACCAATATTCCCGATGAACAGAGATGTAAAAACCCTCAACAGAATAGTAGGAAGCCAGATTCAACAATCCACGAGGGACTGTCCTCCGTGGTCAAATGGGATTCATTCCAGGGGCGCAAAGGTGGCTCAGCGTTCGCAAACCAGGCCACGCAATATGCCAAAGTAACAAAAGGAGGGATAAAGTCACATGGTCGTTGCAACGGATGCAGAAAAAAACACTTAACAGAATCCAACATCCACTTCGTGATAAAAACTCTCAACAAATTTGGTACAGAGGCCACACAGCTGAACATATGAAGGCCGTGTACAACACACTCTGGTGGAAAGCTGGAGGCTTTTCCTCCGGGATCAGGGACCAGACAAGGAGGCCCGCTCTCGCCACTCCTGCTCAGCACAGTATCGGAAGTCCCAGCCAGAACAACCAGGCAAAGAGAAAGGGAAAAAGGGGAGGGGCATCCAAATAGGAAAGGAAGAAGTAAAACTCACTGTTTGCAGATGGCATGCTATTACACATAGAAAATTCTAAAGACTCCCCCACACAAAACAGTAGAACTTAAAAACGAATTCAGTAAAATGTTAGGACACAAAAGCAGTAATATACAAAAGTCAGCTGCATTTCTGTATACACCGAGAAACCATCAGAAAGTGAAATTATGGAAGTAATCCCGTGTACAATTGATCAAAAGGAATACATACTTAGGATAACTCTAGCCAAGCTGCTGACAGATTTGTGCCCTAAAAACTGTAAGATACTGATGAAATTGAAGAGGGCACACTTTGTGCTCATGGATTGGAAGACTTAATATTGTTTAACTGTCCCTATCAAAACTCCAATGGCATTTTTCACAGGAAGAAAACAAACCATGCTAAAATTTGTGTGGAACCACAAAAGAATCCAGATAGCCAAAGCAACGTTGAGAAAAACCAAAGCCAGAGGCAGCATCGCAAGTCCTGGCTTCAAACTATATTACAGAGCTATAGTAGTCAAAGCAGCGTGGCCCTGGCTAGGGTGGCTCAGTGGATTGACCGCCAGCCTGCAAATCAAAAGGTTGCCGGTTCAATTCCTGGTCAGGGCACAGGCCTGGATTCCAGGCCATTTCCCCAGTGGGGGGCATGTGAGAGGCAACCAACCTCACACCAATGTTTCTCTCCATCTCTTTCTCCCTCCCTTCTTCTTTTTTCTCTAAAAATAAATTTTAAAAAAATCTAAAAATCAAAAAACAAAAAACTGTGGTACTGACATAAAAATAGACACATAGATCAATGGAATGGAATAGAGCCAAGAAATAAACCCATACAAAAGGAAGGAAGGGAGGGAGGGAGGGAGGGGAACAGCTGCCGGCATCAGGGATGCTTTGTGTTGGGCAGACACAAGAAAATGCACTGCACTCATTCAGTGGAGCACCCACGGCCCTTAAGGAGAAGTAAAAAGGACGCCTGCATGTCTTGTTGGCTCAGAACGGCCGCTCCCCGAGGAGGCGCAGAGCCGGAGCCCCTCGGCCCGTGCGCTGGGCCGCATCGTTACCGCAGACAACCTCTGGGCAAGGAGACTGGGGGGAAGCCTTCCGCTGTCTGTTCATACATTTCTACGCGGTCTCTACCTCCTACCAGAAGCACACGCGCCTACGTTCATTTTCCAGAAACTAATCTGAAAGATATGTTTCAAGAAGAAAGGCGGGCGTGCCATTTAGTCTCCAAGGATGGCTTACAGAGGTATGTCGTCCGCACTTTACGACGGCAAAGCCGAGGCTCAGAGCGCCGGCAGGACTTGCCCCCTGGACTCCAGACCTGGGAACTGGCAGGAAGCCGGGGGTGAAGGCCAGGTTGCCTGCGGTTAGAGCTCTCCAAGGCGGGAGCAGCAGAGCCGCCCCCTCACCCCAGGCAGGACGCCCCCCTGCCTGCCCGCGCGCCCCGCTGGGGCCTCGCCTTGAGGTCCAGGTGCAGGATGTAGTGCTGGTGGAGGTAGTGGACGCCCTCGCAGATCTGCCTGGTGAACAGGATCACGTCCAGCTCGGTCAGGCGGCACTTCTCATCTGTGATCCGGTCAAAGAGCTCGCCCCCGTCCACGCTGCCGGGGCAAAGGCGGAGCCGGGCGCCGGGCTGAGTCGGGCCCACAGGGATCTGGTCCGCTCTCGGCGCCAACCCCGGCGAGCCCGAGGGCGCCTCTGCTCGGGCCCTCCCAGCTCAGAGTGCGGGCGGTAAGAAGGAAGTGACAGGGCCGCAGGGAAGGCGGGACTGTGTTCGGGTGGACAGTCGGGCTCCGTCCGGATACCCGAGACCGAGGAGGTAAACCCATCAGCCTGCAGGCCCGTTAGCACCTACAGGGCAAGAACCCCCAATGGGCAAATCGGACCCATTCCCAGCAGGAAGCACAGGTCCGGCACGACCAGATCTTCAAGAAAAGCCAGACACCCAGGTTTTGATGGGCGGTTTCCCAATTTCCCACCAAATCAAAACCACTAAAAACTGTGTAGACCCAACTACGACCCGCAGGTCAAATCAGGCTCACGGCTGCGTGTGACAGAGGCTTTGCCCTCCACACCCACCCGTCTCTGTGGAGGTCCTGATGGCCCAGACCCGGGGGCTGGGCGGAGACGGTGGTGGAGGGGGCGCGGCGGGGGAGCTCCACCTGGGACCCCCGCGGCACGCCCGGCCCCACGCCCGGCCACGGGGAAGCGCCCACCCGCCACACACTCACTACTCCATGACCAGGGTGACGCTGGCCTTGCCCTCGAAGGCGTCGTAGAGCTGGATCAGGTTGACGTGGCTCAGCTGGTTCATGATGGCGACCTCGTTCCTCACGTCCTCCTTACGGAGCCAGAGGGCAGGGCAGTTGCCAAGAAGCAGGTCGGGAAGGGGAGCCGGCGGCCCCTCCCGAGGCGCCCGCATGCCCACCCCACACTGTTCCTGCTCCCACACCGGGTGGCCTCCGCTCACCGCCCCAACGGGGCTCCGGCAACAGAAGGGACCTCTGTCAGAGCCGCCCGTCTCACGGGGAACCTGAGGCCCGGGGAGGACAGCCACAGGTCCAGGAGGACCGTGTCACCTCGGTACAGGTGGCCTGCAGACCGGGATTCGGGGCTCACGGAAAGGCGGGCGCTGCCCTGGCATGGGCGGGGCGGGGCGGCCGGGGCCTGGGGGCCCAGGGGACGTGAAGGGTCCCGAGCTCGGCCCGAGGCCGCGGCCAGGGCGCTGCCTCACCCGGTCCTTGGCGCTCTTCACTTTGATGATCTTGGCCGCCAGCAGCAGGCCCGTGGCCTTGTCCGTGCACCTGTGGACCTGACCAAACCGGCCCCTGCAGGCACGGGGACACAGCTGAGAGCCCACGAGGCTCCCCCGACACGCAGGCCATCCTGTCCCTCCCGTCCCCGCTTTCTGGTCCGCCCTCCTCCACACACACCATGGGCACTGTCTGCACCCGGGGGTGCCCATGCCCTCACCCCCACGCCACAGGGCTCCCCAAAACCGAGACAGGAGCTGCTCCACCCCACCCCACCAGCCGTCCTGCGCCCCAGGGAACACTCCCTCACCCCACCCCGTGGGGTCCTTCGTACCCGCCCCAGGAGGTGCCCCCGGCCACCTCAGTGCAGGTCCCCATCTCCGCACAGTGGGGGCCCTCCTGCCCCCCAGGGGCTGTTCCCCTCGCCCTCCCTGTGCACTGTCCTCAGCCCACGGGACTGTCCCAGCTTCCAAGAGCCACCCGGCAGCACCCGAGCCGCGCCCCCAGGTGCCTGTGTCCCCGCCGCCTGCCCCTGCCGCCATCGGGGCAGAAAGCCCACCTACCCTCCGAGGACTTCGTGCTGGCACACAGCATAGCCCGCCGAGGCCGAGGTATCCTTGACACTGACCACCCGGTGCTCGAAAGGGGCTGGCGGGGCCGGGCTGTCATCTGCTCGGGAGACAACAGCCCGTGACCTCCGCTGCGCCACCGTGCCTCTCGGCCACCCGCCCCAGGGCCACCTGGTTCAAGTGACAAGCCCTGCACCCTTCTCGAGGGTCATCCCATCCAGGTCCCCCATTCGGCAGAGGAGAAGGCTGAGTCCCGGAGAGGCGCGGGGACCGGCCCCAGGCCACACAGCGAAGCAGAGACAGGCGGGATTCCGGCTCGGGTCTCCCAGCACCCAGGACAGTGCCCTCTGCAGGGCGCGGGGGGCCACGGAAGCCGAGCAGGGCCCGGGTGCGTCAGTGTGACGGCGGGGAACGGAAGTGCCATTGAACGGGGGTAACGGAGCAGCTTAAGGAAGGACTGTGTCCAGCGGGGCGGGCGGGGCCGCGGGCGGAACCAACGTCCCTCCTCTGCGCGCCCTTGGACGTCCCCACGGGCACACAGCCCGTGACACAGCCGGACGGCCACGGCACAAGCCCGTTTGCACACAAGGGCAGAGAGTCCGCGCGGGGGCTGACACGGTTTGGAACCTGTCCCGGAAGCGCACAGTGTCCCGGGGACAAGCCCAATGCGCCCGACGCTGCGACCGGCTAGGCGTTCTGCCCCCGGAGGAACGTCTGAATTTGCTTCGAGAGCGACTGGCTCCTTCTTTTCCGTTTCCGCCAAGGCCAGCCCTGAGCCCCGGGCTCCCGGGGGTGACAGCTGTGGGCTTTTGTTGTTTCTTCTTTCCGTGGGCCCCTGGGAGCGGTGGGAGAGCCCAGATTCCTGGTGCGTGGAACGGACTCCAAATCTGCCTGTCCACGCAGGTCCCAGAGCCAGACAGCCAGGGTCAGCGCCGACCGCAAGGCCTGGAGTGGGTGTCCCCCCCTCTCCAGGGTTTCCATCAGCCCCACGCCGCAGGCCCACGAGGACAATGGCCGTGGCTCGGTACAGGGGTCCTCAGTGTGTGCTGGCCCAGGAAGGCCTCTGAAGTCACAGCCTGCCCTCAGCTGTTTCGGGAACCAAGGGAGGCCTGTGCCCTCCCCTGGACCAAGCCCCACCAGGGGAGAAGCAGCAGCCGGCGACAGGGTGTCTGCGCAGCCCAGAGCGGCCAGAGCAGCAGATGACTGCCGGGCACACAGCCCTTCTCAGGGAGCCCCGGAGACCCCAGGGCAGGGACCGGCCAAGGGTGGCTTTCCTGCAGCCACACGGGATGCAGGAGTTGAGGGCCTTTGCAGCACAGAGCACAAGGACACCTCCCACAGCACTGGGACAGAAAGCAGGCCAGCACCTTGCCACCCCGGTCCCTGTCCTGGTGACGGGGCTCACGCAGACACTGCTCTGTACCAGGGGCCTTTTCTGTCCTTCCAGAAGGACAGCAGAGGTGGGAAGCTGAGGCAGGCGGGCGCTCTGAGAACTCCCCGCGGCTGCGGCCCAGCCAGGCTCGCCCGAGACGTCCCCAGCCCCGGCAGCCACCAGCAGCCGCCAGCAGGCTATTCCAAGTCTCGGGCTCCCCCAGCACTGCATTCTGTCTCCCTGGAAGCTGCAAGGCGGTGGTCCCCCAGGAGGAGGCCCGCCAAACCCATTCTCCTTGGGCACACGGCCACACCTCACTCACCCAGAACCAGGCTGCTGGCCTCGGCTCCATGGGGCGTCCTTCCTGCCGCGGCTCCGCCCGGGCCCCCGGCACTGCAGTCCTGCCCAAGCTCCGGGCTCCCTGCTCCAGGGTCTTCGACCTGCTGCAGGCCCAGGGCCCCAGCATCGTCTCCCGAGTCCCTCCTGGCCCCGCTCGGCCCCGTGGCAGGTTCAGTCGCAGGTCCCTGCTTGTCATCAGCTGTTGCTCCCCCATCGCTGCTCCGCGCAGGCAGCGGGGAGCCCTCGCTGGCTCCTTCTGGGATCTGTCTCCCCGACTCAGTCCCAGGGGCCTGGGGACAGCACCTGGGCTCAGGTGGGTCCTGCTCAGCTTGCTGTGCAGGTGCTGGAGCCACCCCGGGGGGAGTGGGTCTGAGGCCGTCCCCTTGTGTCTCTGGCAGCTCCCCAGGGGAGCCCGTCTCCTGCACGTGGACCGAGACCCTGGGCAGAGAGAAAAAATACAGCCCTGAGAAGGCCAACGGCCACTGCTACCCACTGTGGTCTCCCCACCCAGGGACTGGGGGCGCCCACAGGTGCACCGTCTGGGTAGGCACTGCCCATGGATGGCCACACCCGGGCACCTCGGCCCCGGAAACTCCAACAGGGCGGTGGCCGTCCCCCAGAGCCCCTGGGTGCGGGCCTCTGCACGGCCTTTGAAGCACAGCCCCGTGCCGGCTGAGGACGGGCTGGCGGGGACCTCCTTGCTACCTGAGTGCCTCCGGCAGGGCTGGTGTGCCTGAAACTCAGCTCAGGGCGGAATCTGACCTGGAGACCTTTCCCCCTCACTCAGAATCTTTGGGGAGCCCCTTACAAGTTCATGGAAAGTGCCCCTGCCATGCCCAGATTCCACACTTAGAACCCAGGCCGCGATCCAGGACGCCTGCCAGGGATCCTTCCCTCCGCTGGCCAGGACTCCGGGAGGCTCTGTTCCTCGCAGAGCAAAGGCAGGCGAACGGCCTGGGCTTCTCTGCCCATGGCCACAGCGCACGGACGCCAGCGCCCTGGCCAGGCCTCCGGGGAGGGCTCCGAGGCGGGTCAGGACATCCCGGGCCAGGTGCAGAGGGCACCGGCCCTCACGAGGGAAGCCCAGAAACACGGTGCCCTTCGGTGACTGCGGGGGCGGCGGGGGGAGGAGCTTGCTGGCCACGGCGCTGGGGAAGGCTGGGAGTCAGGGGTGCTGGCCCTGCATTGTCCTTCGTCCCCAAGGCCACGTCCTGAGGGCCGAGCCCCAGCCCCACCTCCAGGACCCCAGGAGCAATCCTCCTGGAAGCCCCGTCCTCCCCTCCCACCATACATTTAGGACTAAACTAAGCATGAGCCGAGGAAGCAGGATGGTGCAGTGGTTAGGCCCAATAGCCTGGGTCAGGTTCCAACTCTGATCCCTGGCTGTGTGGCCCTGGGGACTCTGAGCCTCTTTCCTCATCAACAGCACGGGGAGGCCAACTACACTTGCCTCCTGGGCACCATGAGAAGAGAACGAGGTGAGGCCTGGTGCGGGGACGAGCTGGGCGAGCCGCAGCCTCACTGCCATTGGACGCGCAGCCCCGTGCTGGAGTCGCCTGGGGACTCGTAGAAGCGCAACCAAAGCGAAAACACCCAGTGCCTGACCCCCCTCGGGACTGCACGCCTCAGAGTCTCTGGCACCGGGTGAGACGTGTTCTGAGGTCCCGAAAGCAGGGCAGGGGCCTCGGGCTGCCGTCTCTGCCTCCTCGTGACGCCAGCGCAGCGCTGCGGCTCCCACGGGCGGCCGAGCTCCCGCAGAGGCTAGCTCAGGACCCCCAGCCCGGCTCCCGGGCGCCCCACCTACCTCGGACGCCTGTCTCCACCTCCAGGAGTGGCCTCGGCCTCGGCCTCCACCTGGGCTGGGGGCCCTGAAGTCAACCTAACGCCCTGCTCTGTAGGCTGAGTCTCAGCATCGCGGGATGAAGGTCCTTGCCCTGCGTCTGGTGCAGCCTCCTGGCTGGCGGGGGCCTCGCTGTCATTGCTGGGTGTGGCAGGCAGTTCCAGGCTGGTCCCGGGGTTCTCACCGGACGCCCCAGGAACTTTGGCTCCTGCTTCTTCAGGCGGCGGGAGGTGTCCAGGAGGAACACCGTCTCCCTGCCCTGGCAAGGCCTCCAGCTCAGCCAGGACGTCGGGTCCCATCCCTGAAGTACCGACGGCGGGCAGCGTCTCTGGTGTCCCCTCTGGCAGGTCAGCTTTCTTGCCCTCTGCAGGAAAACAGTTGGGCAGAAAAGCAACCCCATTGGAGGGATCCGTCCCAAGGATATGACAAGGACACAAGAAGGACTGCGCAGAGGGCCACACAGTGTGGCGTGTTTGTGGGAGGCAGAGTGGAAACAGCCCAAAGGCCATCGCAGGGATGGATGGACGGGCCCGGGCACATCCCACGGACAGAGCGCCATGGCCATGACCATGAGAAACAGAAGCCTATGCGGGCAGCTCGGGGGAGACCCCGGGATATGCTGCAGGTGAGCAAGACACGGGGTGCGGGCCGAGTCTCTTCCATCTAAGATGTGTGCGTGCGTGTGCACATGCATGTGCGTGGGCAGAGCACCCTACAGTGTGGTCTAAAGACACTGGACCGCAAGGGAACGGGAAGACAGAGCTTTGTACAGCGGTCGTGCGGCGGGAGAAAACAGGACAGGCACTCAGCTTCCGTTCACACCGCGTGTTGTCTGCCGGACGCTGGGCCGTGTGAGTAGCATGCAAAACTGTAAGGGAAGCTTAACCTTGATGAAGAACAGTCTGTAACAAGTTAGAGCAAAGTGGAAACATCAGCCTTGGTACCGGGCTGGCGGCACCGGCCGCAAGAGTGGCCATTTCTCCGTGACCAACACAGCAACGGGCGGTCTGTCCCTGGCGGGCGTGCGGGGAGGGAAGAAGGTGCTCACGGGTTTGAGCGATGACAGTGTTGGTGGCAGAGGTGGCTGCCGTCTGAAGCGGCGGGTGTGCCAGGTGGGATGCAGCGAAGGGGCAGCACTCACCTCCCTGAGGTCCCCTGAGCTCAGCCTGCACGTCCCCGGTGCTCGGCGCAAGCTGCGGCTTGGCTCCTTCCTCTTCCTCTCTCTCCTTGTTCTAAAAGGACAACCACAGACACCGTCACTGTCATCATCGGCATCGCTCGGGCCACAGAGAGTAGTGCACAGGTGGTCCCACAGGTGGGTGAGCGCGGCTCCGTCACTCTGGGCATGGGACACGGGGGCTTCCCCTGGGTCCCCTTAGTGAGTCGCTGCCCTGCTGCCGAGGGCAGGCCCAGCCCCGGACAGGGGGTCTGCACGGCCTGGACCTCCAAGGACTTGGACCAGGGATGGGAAACAAGTTTAATCTTAAAATGTCAGCTCGGATCAACCGGCCTTGGCTAGTGGAGTGCAATCGTAAGACAGAGGAGTCCGCGCTTGCCGGGGTTCATGTGCCACAACCGGTTAATTACGCCTGCCTGGGCGTCAGGCGGCTGAGTCCGCATCACCCCAGGGTGTCACAGCAGCGTGACCAAGAGCACGAACTTGCAGACCCTTGCGTCCACCTTCACCGCTTGGCCAAGATCCTTAACTTCTCTGCACCTCCCTTTCCTCGTCTGTAGAATGGGGAGAACACTATGTCTACTCACAGAGGCAGTGGGGTCTGGGGGAGTTCATCTGGGGACCGTACTGAGCAGGGCCCCCAGCACCTGGAAAGTGCTCAGGAACATGGGTGACCGTCCCGCCTGAGCCAGAGAGCAGTCTGCGTTCCGTGAGCCCTTCGTTCGAGGGCGCCGGCAGTCCGGCTCAGCGGCTTGGCCTTTGCTCTGAACCCCCCAACAGCTCGGCGTCCTCGGGATTCCTGAGTATAAACATTCCTAGGTGCCCTGGCCCCTTGCTGGGCCCCCCTGGTGCTTCTGGGGGTCCCGAGCCCTGGGCTGGTGAAGCAGCAGACCCTGGCACAGCCCGGAGCCTGGGCAGAGCCCCCCCCTCCTGCTTGGGCCCCGTTCAGGAGCCCAGAGGCCAAGCACAGCCCGAGATGCTCGGCTGGTGCACCATTGTAAACGTTATGTAACGCAGGCTTTAAACTAGGAGACTTTTACGCTGAAACCCCCAGCTCCCTCTTGGAGGGGCAGAGCTCTCCTGTCTGCACTGTGGTGTGGCTGTGGGCACGTTCGTTTGTCGGGCTGCATCCTGAAGCGTGCAGGGGAAAGCGATCGTATGCAAACTGTACCTTAATACATGCAATGAGAGGAAAAGTCTAAGTTCCCAGCTTTTCTCACTGGTAAAAAGTGCGACCACCTGGCACGTGGCACAAACCATCAGGAGCAAGTCCCTCTACCTGGCCCGAAATGAGGGCTGGGCCCACTGCCGTCCCTACCCTGCACGCACACCCCCCGATTCTATCTGCTCACACCTTTGAGGTTCCAGGACACCGAGCGTTGCTCTCTCAGTGGCAACGGCACACGCAGGGCCAGAGCGCCCCGTGCCTGGCGTGTGGCCGGCACGTAACACACAGTATTGGCCAGCAATTTTCTACAAAAGCTACCCCATCCCACCGGCTATTTTTCCGTAATGGAATATGGAAACAAAACAATTTACAAAACTTTTTTGCAAAATCCTATATTACTCTCAGTGTTAAGACTTCTATAAGCGAATGCAGGTGCAAACATGAGTTAGTGCATCATCAGTCAGCAACATTTGGGCTGAAAACACAGTTTTTTGTGACTGGTCAACAAGGTGTTAACAAATAAACGCTGCCCGCTGTCATCAGGATGCGCAGCGGGACCATCGTTGTGGCCCAGACAGTGGCTCAGCAGACACCTGCCCCTGGGCCGCCTTCTGCAGGCTCTGTCCTGCCGCCCCCAGCGCTGGCGGGGCTGGAGGCTTTATCACACACTGCCTGCTGCGTCACCCCACCGGCAGAGGGACACGAACAGGCTGTCCTTTGGCAGACCTTGTCAGGCTGACTGTCCTCTCCCTCCCTCCGTCTTCAGTGTGGGCATGCCACACACATACACGCCCACACGTGTGCGCACATATGCACACACACATGCGTACACACATGCATGCACACATAGGTTTTGTCTTCAAGGCTCGATTTTCTGGCCCCTGCTTTGTCCGATGCATCCAAGGTAAGGAGAAGGGACCCCAACGCCATTCTAGAGGAGTGATGTCTCTGAACAGGTTGGCCATGGCCAGACCCACCCTTGGCGGAGCCTGAACCCGTCCTTCCTGAAGACCGCCAGCTCTAGTAATAACTGAATTCATTTCACAACCGAATGGAGCGCCACGGGCCTTTCCAAAGACCGAGGGAGGGCTTGTGCGAGCTCCTGGCACGACTGTAAAATTTAACACCTAGTGCGAGGGTCTAATTGAATTCCACAAATAGATACTATGCCCCTGGTTGCTTTGGAAGCACAGAGAGGTCTCCAGAAAGTCTTCATACGGCACAGTTTTCTCACGCCAAGTGTTAGCTAACTGGGGCTGTGTCTCCTCACACCTCCTGTGTGACCAGCCCTGGCTGCAGGGCACAGAGGGGCGTGGAGGCCCCCCACCCGGGCCAGTGTGCGCTGACCACCTGTCTGGGGGATCAGACCCAAACCCACAGGCAGCGACGGGTCTGTGTGTTACCTGGAAAGACCAGAAGAGAGAGCAGTCAGTGGGGAACAGACAGGAAACGTGCAGACTCAGAAAAGAGGGAGCTCTGGGAGTTCCCCACCCAGAGACGCCTGACTCTGCAATGTTCCACTCACAAGGAAGAGCTCTTACAGAGGAACAAGAGCCGGGCCAAGGGCCGGCATGGAAAAGGAGGAGAGGAAAGGAGAGGCAGTTCACAGAAAAGTGCGAAAGGTTTTAAATCTATAAAAGATGCTCAAATGTCTAGAAAAGAAATACAAATTAAAACGATAGTGAGATATATAATTCTACCAATTTTTGGTTATGTTTGACATTTTTCATAATGGAAGTTCTTTTTTTTTAATCCTCACCTGAGGATGTGTTTTTACTGATTTGAGAGAGAGAGAGAGAGAAACATCAATGTGAGAGAGAAACACTGATCCATCGCCTCCTGCATGCGCCCTGACTGGGTGGGGATCGAACCCACAACCCAGGCATGTGCCCAGGCATGTGCCCTGACCGGGGATCAAACCCGTGACCCTTTGGTGCGCAGGACGATGCTCCAGTTAACTAGGCCACCGGGCCAGGGCCATAAGGGAAAGTTTAAAATTTGTTTATGACTTAAAGAAAAAGTGTTAGCTTTAAGAAGCGTATAGCCAATTGCCTTATTTGGAGCTTAACTCAAATACTGTAAGGGACGAAGAGCGTAAGACAGGTTTGGGGGGCGGGGTGAAAAAAGTGAGGGGACTGAGAAGCACGAGTCGGCGGTCAGGGAACGGTCAGGGGGGTGCAGGGCCCAGCACAGGGAACACGGGCAATAACGCTGTCACGACTGGACGTGGTGGCTGGGGGCGCTGGGCTTGTCGGGCGGCCGCTCTGTAAAGTACATGATTGTCTAACCGCTCCACCGGGCGCCTGACGCCAACACAAAATGACACTGCATGTCAGCTAAACGGAAAAACAGAATTAAAACAAAAGCGTGTGAGCGGTCAGGAAACCGTGGGCACTGACTTCGGTGATATTAAGTTCCTGTTTACATTTTAGGTGTGATAATAGGTCAAAGAACCCTTCTCGTTGACAGAAAAGTGCTGAAATGTTTACAGATGAAATGATCCCGTATCTCAGCTTTGCTTCAAAGCGTCCTGGAGAGAGGAGAGCGGGCAGGGAGCGCTGGCCTCCAGTTACACAGCTCACGGGGCCTTCCCTAAGCTCTGTTTTCATGAAGGCGTGAAAAAGTTAATACCAAAGGGCGAAACACACACACACGTGCACAGTGAGATTTCGGTTTTCACTCACCAGACAGGCGAAGAATCCAAAGGTTAGGGCACATGCTTCGGTAGTGAGCAGCGTCCCCATGTGTCACGAACCGCGCACGGTATTAGAACCCTCTCTCAGGTCTGCCTTTCTCAACGGGACAGGTCTGCCCTTGGGCTTAGGCCTGCCACGTCCAGGAGCATGTCAGACAGAAAGCCTCACGCCTGGACGGACAGTCCTCGTGTCATTTTTATGAGTAAAAGTGAGAAGCAAGGGGAACCAGCCACAGTGTGGGCAAGCGACACCTCTCTGCGCCTGACCACCAGGAGCGGGGGAGTGCGCTCAGCACGAAGGCCCCAAACGTGGAAACTGAAGAACACTCCGGGCCAGAACAATGCAGATAATAACTGGGTGGAAACAGAACGAAGAGGCTGGTGTGTTTCACAATGTGCTTCTGGAGACCAGGCTATTTCTGGAAGGTTTCGCAGGACACTGGCACCTGTGCTGGGGGCGTTGTCCTGGGGCCTGGGGAACGGAGCAGGAGAGGTCTGCCCTTCCTGCCCCAGGAGTGGTTGTCACCCTGGGCACACAGGGAACGAACTCTCTTTTAAGGCTGAGGCTGGTGATCAGTGGCAAGAAGCAGTCCATCTCCCCTGCAGGTGGGCTGGGGTGGAGGGGGCACTGGGCGGGGAGCAGCCGGGCAGGGAGAGGAAGGGTCAGCTGGGACAGCTCCAGCCAGCCCGAGGGTGGGAAGGAAAGGCACGCGCCCCGGAGACCCCAGCTTATCTGTCGCCAGAGGCTGGATCGGAGATGGTGGCCCCGGGCCGATGAGCGTTGCTAGGTGGCCGCCCCTTAGCTGTTCCCAAACAGTGTTGCCCCTACACACCGTGCGCGCACACACGAACATCCCCACCCCGGCCAAACTTCCATTAGCCAGCGGGCGTGATTACGCAACCCTCGGGGAGGGTGGCTCCCAGAAATGCCACACTCCACCCCCAGGCTCCGGCTCCCGCCTGGCCTGTCCCCACCATGGGTCACTGTCAACACTCGTCTCCACGGGTAGCTGGCACTCCACACTCCACGCCCTCTGGGACAGGGCACAAGGTTGGGGACAGGAAGGGCGGGGTTGGGGTTCCTGAATGGGGGGCTCTGTCAGGAGAAACTGACCGCTCCCCACCTGTTCCCCACAGGGGCACAGGGAGCCAAAAGAAGTCACTGGATGTCCAGGAGGCTTCCAGGTCCCCGTGCCCCTCGTGGCCTGTTTGCCCCCAGCTCTAGGTGCCCCAGAGAGGGCTGCCCGGGCCCCACAGCCTTCACCAGCAAGGCCTCTCCCTTTCCCTGTCTGGAAACCCAGCTAGGACCTTTACGGTTTGTCTCTCCTTTTCCCGATCCACAGGTCACACCGGGGGCGCAAGCAGGGGACGTATGACAAGCCCTGGCTCTCCTAAGACTAGCCACCTGCTGGCCTCCCCACCAGCCCCTGGGCTGCTTGCCCCTCCAGTCTAAAGGGCACCAGGGCAGGGGTGCGGGACCCACCTCTACGGGGCAGTCAGCCAGGCTTCCTTTCCTCCAGGGCGCACTCCCCTGCGAGGTGGAATCCGCCGCCTTGGAGTTCTGGAACACGGCCCCCACCAGGGCTATGGCCCTGTCCACGGCCAGCACCACCCTGAACAGGGCTTCCAGCCGGGCGCCATGCTGGGCGGCCTCCTGCCGCACGGCCCGCACCAGCTCCAGCACCTCCGGCCACCCGGCCTGCACGTCTGCTGCGGGCGTGGGGCCGGCCCCGGCCGGGCCCGGGGCTCGGGCGGCCTCCAGCCGGCGCAGACCCTGCTCCAGGTGCCCCACGCCCCAGCACACGCGCTGCAGTTTCTCCGCGACGTCTTCTTGGAAATGCAGCAGCTGGTCAACCTTCTCGCTGAGCACGTTCAGCTTTTTGTCCATGGCGGTTAAGCAGGCCTTGCCTGCCCCCGGAAGCCCTCGGGCACCCAGACTCTCCTTGGAGGCACCTGACATCCTGACGCAGGCGTGACAAGGGGGTGCGGTCAGAAGAGCGTGGCGCCCTGGTTTTCACTGGGGCGGCGCCGTCTGCAAGTTCATGGTTCCCGGTCACTGAGAGCTGACAGCCGGGCCCGCAGTGCCGCCCCGCAGGGACCGCCTGGGCTGTTCTCGGAGCCCGAGGACCTGCAGGCTCTCTTTGACCCTTTGCTTATCTCCCAGGGCACCGTGAGCCATGAGTGACAGGCTGCGTTTGGCCCAGGCCCTCACCCTCACAGCAACACTGAACATTCCTCCCTGAGAGGGTGCTGACGGCCAAGTATTTTAAGAACCTGCCGCCCATGGCAGGCGGGTGTTTGTGGAGCTGAAACTGAGGGTTAGAAGAAGGGGCTCCTCCAGGCCAAGAGCCGGCAGGGGGTCTCAGGAGTCCCGGGCGGAGTGAGACCTTGGGGGTTCCAGAGCACCAAGGAGCAGATGGGGTCCCCCCCGCCGCTCACACGGCTAATCCACGGTGAAAAGCGGGACCGAAAATAAATGCGACGCCCCCTGATTTCCGCCATGATCAACCCTGGGGGCTTCTGCAAGTTACACACGCGGTGCCGGTGCTCCGGCTTTGCCCGTGTCCCAGGCATGTGTCAGGCTGCCTGTGGGGAGAGCCTGCAGGTCCCTCCCACACCAGGCCCTCTGTCACTCGTCACTTGTACCTAAAAATAGGAGCGAGGGGCAATGGCCTCGGCGACGCACCAAGTGCCGTCCTGCTGGTCATGCTCCACGCAGGACGCCCTGGGACACAGCTGCCCACGCCCCCTGCCCCCCGACAGCCGCCGCAGCGAAGCAGACGCAGTTACACCCGAGAGGCCGAGGGGCCGGGCTTCCTGTGGCTCCCAACGCCTTAGCCTCGAAGCCCGGGTCTCGACTGAAGCCTCGTTAAGCAAAGCAGGAAAACACTCCAGGGGACGTGAGGTGGGGCGCGAGGGGTGCCCCAGAGCCCGGAGGCAGCCCTCGGAGGGCGCGCGCAGGGCCAGAGCCGGCCTGTACCCAGGGCGGCCCGCACACGCCTCCCCAGGGCAGCTCAGCTAGAGGCACGGCCGGGGCCCGCGACGGGGACCTGAGTGTCCGTCTAAGCTCTCCCCTTTTGGAAAAAGACGATTAGGAGAATAAACTTTGACCTGGAAACCTGACACCCCAAACCAGCGGGCCGTGATTTTGCTCCTTCCAGCTCTGGAGGACGCCTAAACGCGGTGCTTACAATGGGAACGCGGCTGGGCCTCAAGCCCCTACCCCCCCTGTCCCTTATGGGAACAGCGGCCCTGAGCAGCCCCCGCAAAAACCCAGACCCATTTCTGGGGGTGTGGTCCCGGGCATCGAGGTGCTGAAGGCTGTTGCTACACCCAGTTATACACTCTGTGCTGTTCACTGTGGTTTGCAACAGATACGCAAAACAACTCACCTTTAGAAAGCATCTGGGGACCACTGTGCTCCGGCGGCTCTCGGGCCTCACTGGTGCCCCCCCAGGACCTCACCTGCCACGGCAACGACCAGGGAGTCAGTTTTCCCCGCACTTCCCACAATACTCCCCGAGGGAACTGGGGTTCCCTGGGTCCAGCCCTGGGGAGTGGCTGCCGGTGTCTGTCCCGCAGTAGGCACCAAAGATCACCGTGGAAGGACGCGCCCACTGTCCACGGAGACGGACGCAGGCCCCGGGAGCCCCCACCGGCGCACACCACCTGCTGCTGCAGAGATCTGCGGGGCCGCCTGGTCCGGGCCAGCCCTGGGTTCACGAACCCTGGACCGATGTCTAGGAAGTCCAGGTGAACCCGAAGGAAAACAAACGTCCCGGACACACATCTCTATCAAAGGCTAACTAGTTAAGTGTGAAGGGGTTTGCCCGGGTCTCCCTGAAGCAACAGGAAGTGCCAGGCCAGTTCAGACACGCGGCTGCTCTACCGCCCCTGTCCCGGAGCCCCCTTCCAGCTCCCGGAGGCCAGCAGTCCTCCCAGGCTTGTCCCCGTCCCCGGACACAGCAGCAGGCCACACGCGGGGGTGTTCACCACAACTGTCTGAAGGAGCGACTGGCGGAGGCCCCGGCAGGAAGTGGGAGGCTGGGCTGGCCCGGCCGTTGGAGCCCAGCAGCAGGAGGCAGCAGCTGGGGTTTCCCAGAACGACAGAGCAAACACAGGCAGGAAACCACGACAATTCCCACAAGAAAGCAGGGGCTCCTCTGGGACGACAAGCCCTAAGGAGCAGCCAGGAGGCCCTGCTGGAGATCGCTTCATTCCCGTGTGCGAGCATGTGGGGACCTGAGAGCTGCGTCAGCATGGCCTCCGCATGCCCCGACACACGGGGCCCCGCGGCAGCCACGGGCAGCTCATTCTGGCAACGGTGCCTGCTCGGAGAATAGGGGAGCCATGCGGCCTCCCAGGCCAAGAGAACACAGACCGGAGACGCGGCAGCAAGCGGGATGGACACGGGGTAGCAAAGCCAGTGACACCTCATCCTTTCTGGGTGAGAACAGGCAGCCGATCCACTCCCAAAAAGGCGCAAGCTGACCTCTGTGTGCCATAGCTGGGGTCAGCACGCCCTGCACCCCAGGGCTCCTCGCTGGCCTGTCTGTGATTCCCAGGTGGAGTAAGAAGGGAGAGGATATGCAAAGCTCAGGGGTCCATCCCAAAGCAGTGGCCCCCCTCCTTCGACGGGCATGGCGAGGAGAGCCCCCACCTTCCCTGTAGATCAGAGGACGATTTCCAGAGAGACTGAGGGGTCCATGCAATAGCTCCATGTGCTGGCTTTGGAGGCCCCTCTGCTCATCCCCAACAAAGCCCAGCAGACAATCCTCAACCACCCACCCATTTTTTGGTGCCTTATTCTGAAATACGCACAGATAAAAAAGGATAACCGGGTTTTCAAAGGAAGCTCCCCCCCACCAATGCAAAGGGGAGCCCAAAATGAACCAGCAGAAGCATCAGTTGTAGAGGAAACAAGAAAGTTTTTAAAAGCTCTCCGCCGCAGAGGAGTGTGGGACATGGAGGAAAGGACAAGCCTTGGAGATCAAAACTACAAACACTAAAGTTTAAAATGCAGGGATTAGAAAGGAGAAGCAAAGGGTGAGGCGTGTCCGTTAGGGGAGAAACCCTAAGGGGGCCGCTGGACGGAAGTACCCGCAGGCCCACATCGAACACAGGGGTGTTTCAGGAGGAGAAAGGAAAGGAAGAGGGAAGGACCTTATCAAAGAAATGCTACTCTTTAGGCAATTCTAGGACACAGGCAGAAAGAGTCTCGTCTCCCTGAAATTTAAGAGAAAAAAGTCATATGTCAAAGAACTGGATCCGTGTAACATCAGACTTCACATCCTCAAAGCCCCTGGGCGCTGGGAGACGGGTCGGTTAGACGCCAGACTTGAGACTGTGAAGACCCCGCCCCTCCGTCCGAGGGCAGAGCGAAGAGCTCTAAGACTTGCAGAGACGGAAGAAAGGTGGGGACCCTTCCTAAGAAAGCTGTTTTGAGGATACACTCCAGCAGAACGAGGGGCCGAACAAATTAAACACTTAGCTCCAGGAAAGAGCAGCTTTGACCGAGGTCCGAAGTTGAAGCAGGAGGATGGGGAGCCCCGCGGGGAGGACTCTGGGGGTTGCGAGGGGGGAGAAAACGGTAGACTACACGACACCGTGAGGACACGCAGGACGGGAAGGGCGTGCGGCCCGGCGTCAGGCTGTCTGGGTTCCGTCCCTGCGTCCGCCAGCTCCTGGGGGCGGACTCGTGGGCCGGGCCTGAGCCTCGGCCGCGCTTCCTGGGCTGTAACAGGAGAGCGGGCGCACGCTTCCTGGCGGTGCCGGCCGGTTACGTGAGAAGGTTTAGGGGGCGGTTTACGAGGCCCCTGGAGCCGTGCTTGGCACATGGTTAGGGCTCAGATTTAGCCGCCGGCCTGATGCTGGCTAATAGGGCAAAGGGGAACAAAAGAAACCGGAGACTCCGTGAAAATCCCCGTTCTTCTGAGGCAGAAGGAAACTGACGCGCACCAGGGGTTTCTCAGTGAGCAACGTCCACACAATGCTAGTGACACAGTGCCGTCACAAGGTAAACACCCAGGGAGAACAGGGACCCTTGGCTGTGCAGGTGGGGGCGGGAGCACGGGGCATCTGCCTGACCAGGACATCGGTGAGCAGGAGGTTGCAGGCAAACACGGGAGAAACAGCTGGAAGGCTTCAGGGCGTGTCTGCCGCTGGGGAGCAGGTTTGGCAGAGGTCAAGGGCACAGCGTCGCCGGGAGGCCCACTCAGATAGGTGGCAGTGGGAGACTGTTCTAACAACATCAAATACGGGGCCCACTCCCTGAGAGATGGAGGCCGCCCGTCCCGGGGGGAAGAGGGACTCTCTGGGCCAGCGGCATGCCAGGCGTGCCCCGCATCCCTCCACACCGGCTTTCCCCGCCTGCAAAGGGGGCCAGAGCCGCAGGGCCTTCTGGGGATTCACAGAGGACAGCACCTGGCACAGCGCCCGGCCCACGCTGACACACGACCACCGCACAGGTCAGAACGCACCACCGCCCGCCCACCCCACCAGGGCAGCCGACAGGATGGCACGTGCTCAGTCGCCTCAGCGCAGGTGGGGTGAGGAGGGGGCGGGCCACCTCCCCGGCCTTCCTCAGGCCCCGTTAGCTGAGTGTGCAAACATGTCCCCCATCAGGCTGCGCTAACTCGGGGAAGGACACCAGAGGTGAGCCAGAGCCCGGCAAGCCTCACGGGGCCAGAACAAACAGCTCCGGGGTGGGCGCCTCTCAGCCTCGCCCGCCCACGACACCCTGCGTGTGCCGAGAAGGACCCAAGCTGACCCCCCTCGGCTGGACCCAGCAATCGGAGCTCCCTGCTGGGTTTCTTGGTCCCAGAGGACCCAGGTCTAGGTTATGACTGCCACCCAGGCTCCCTAACAATTGTCCCTCGGGCTCCCACTTCAAAGCACTCCGGCCAGAGGCTGCCCTTACCGCAAATATCTGGGTGTAACCTGATGCCCGCTCCTGGCCCCCGGCACCCGGGGAGGGCACAGAGTCCGCGCCCTGCTGCGGCCGCCTCGCCAGCGCTGGGCTTCCTCCGCCTGCGGCCGCCTGGCTACCCAGGCCCGGGACGAGGGGGGCCGGCCAGGCCGATTTCTCTCACACTCAGGAGCCCCGATAAGCTCGGCATTCCGCTTATCTCTGACCCTCCCCGGGCCCCGGGCCCGCACGGAGGCTTCACTCGGTTATCTGCTGGGCTGGGCTGTATCTGCTCCCGGGAGGCCCACTTCCTGCATCACTTAGCAAGTGTCCAGCTGGGAAACAAACATCTCGGCCTGAGGAGGGAGGGGAGCAGGGAGGGAGGCTGAGGGCAGAGCTGACCTGAGGTCAAAGCCCAGAGGCCTGGAGCAGGGGCCCAGGAGACAGGCTGGGAACCCCTGCTAAGGCACCCCGGGGCAGAGGGCGGCCTGACCAGAAGACACACTGTGCCCCAAAAGACAGGAACGTGCTGCAGTTAGGGACAGGGGTGGGGGGAGATGCGGGCTGCAACTCAGCACCTGCCCTCGGGGGGGCTCCCCGGCCAGACCTGCGCATACCCAGGAGAGGCCAGGCCCTGCCCACACTCCGGCACGCACACACGGACGCACACTTCACTGCGGGACCCCAGGGTGGGGCAGAGGAGGGGTGCAGACGTGACTGAGCTCGCTTTCCAAGAGGCTGCTCAGACTGAGAAAGCACTTGGGCTGTGATGTCTGATGCAGACCTCGCTACGACCCCACAGGGTGAGGGCCGTTTGCCACCCCGTTTCACGGAGGGGTCTGTCCGTCCACCCACTGCACGGACGCTGCTCACCAGGGGCCGCAGGCAGAAAGCGCCGGGAGCCAGAATCCCAGCCCCCGGCTGGAAACTCACGGCAGGCTGCTGACCCGAGACGGGGGGCGTCACAGACCACAGGGCTCAGCTCCTTGTGTTATAGACGGAGACTCCGAAGCCCAGGGAGGGGCAGGGACTCCTGAAGGTCACAGCGTAAGTCGATGGCAAAGGCAGGAGCAGGGAACACAACGGTTGCCCTCAGAATGGCCGCGGAACTCCCCGCCCTGCTCGGTGGGCGTGGACAGGTGTGTGTCCCCGTGCACGGCCCACGGGCTCAGCTCTGACAGTTGTCTGAGGAGGGGGCCCGGGGCAGGGACCCCCAGATACAATACCGGTTGCTTCGCCTTCATAAGAAACTGTCCACACAACCCAGAAAGATAATAAAGCAGCAGCCACGGCCTTGCCGGAATGGATCCAGGGACTACACTTGGGAATAAATCGAAGCCAGGCTGCCTCTGAAAAAGCGAGGGGACCGGTAGCCACGGGGAAACCCGGCCTGGACGCGGGGGAGGCGCCGGCCAGCTCTCAGGCGGCTTCACTCCCCAGCCCCCACTCTCTGGTGTGGTCAGCACTGCTATCCCTGCGGGGAGATGTTTTATTTCTGCAGTTCCATTCCCGACGTAGTCACACTGTTCCCTGCCCGCGTCAGGTCAGACACCATCAGCCTGAAGGTGCTGGAGAGCAGGAAAAGCACCCCCAGGAGCCGACCCCAGACCAGCACCCACCCACTCGCTGAGGACGCCTCGTTAGGAAATAATAAAAGCACTAGTCGTGAGCACCTTCGTACGCCCGGCACGGCGCTACACCTTTCCAGGAAGCACCTCTGCCCCTCAGAGCAATCCCCAGGGCACGGGCTACTGTCCCACTTCACGGACGAGGACGCTGAGGCTTGACCTGAGGATGCCGCTCCCCAGGCAGTGGCAGCCCCTGCGCAGAGACGCCGAGGCCGGACCCCAGGCCCGCCCGCCGCTGAGAGGCCTCTCATGAGGAAGGTCCGTCCAGGACCCGACGGTGTCTCGGGGCTGCGTTTGCCCAACGCCACGCAGAACTGCAGTCCTATTCGCAGGCTGAAGCTCGGTCACCCAGGGTCACGCCAGCGCGGCACCGCCCGCCCTCCGGCCAGCGCGCACGGGTAAGGTGCCCCCCGCAACGTGCTGGGAGGTGGCTCACGTTCACGCCCGTCTGGAGAGACTGGGGCTCCCAGTGAGCCAGGCCAGAGCTGGGCCTGCGTCCACGGCAGCCGGCAGGGTGTCCGGACGCCTCCCCTCCCCCACGCATCACACGCAGTAGGACCCCGGCACGCCTGGCCCGGCCGACAGGGTCACAGAGGGGCTGTGACTCGTAGTGGCAGCTCCTTCCCTGAGCCGGACTGTGTGGATCCTGTGGACAGCGCTGCAGCTCTGAGTGATTGAATCCTCAACCGCGCTGACTCCTGGGAGCTCAGACCTTGACCTGTGCCACGGGAGCCAGTCTGGGCGGCAGAGGTTCACACACACCCGGGACGTGGGGGTGTGCAGCCATCACCAGCTGCCAGGCACTGAGTACGTGGGCAGCAGGGGGCCGATCAGGGCCGTACGCCCGTGCTTCCAGCACCCCCGTCTTCACCAGCTCCGATTCTCTCCCCTCGGTGTACCCGTCCCCTCTGGGCTCAGGGCTCAGATCGGAAGAATGGGTTGGTGGGACCTGAGGTCTGGGGAGCGGATGTGGCTGAGCAAGGTGGTGACGAGCTCTGAGCAGGAAAAGAGGGGGAGAGACACCGGGAGGGTCTGGGGTTGGGGAAGGGCAGGCCTGGAGATGTGCCAGAGCAGGGGAGAAAAGGGGGGGGTTGCAGAATTGTCTGCTGCAGGACAGAAAGGTCATCGGGAGCCAGAAGCAGGGGCGGCATCGTAGCTGGGCATCTGTCACCCAGAAGCCCAGTTACAGTGTGTTGGCCGATTCAGGGTGTGGAGGGAGGGGAAAAATTAGAAAATCTTTTGGCAAAGAGGGAGGACTTCCTGGAGGAAATGGGACCTGAGCTCAGCCTGGGAGGTTGGGTGCAGGTCGGGGAGACCAAGGCCAGGGCAGTCCCAGTAAAGACACAGGGAATGGAGTTCCCCATGGAGCCCAGCAGGCCGGCCTCGGGTCCACGGAGGCCACACTGGCTCAGCAGGCAGGACCAGGAAATTCAGGCAGACACCTGCAGGCCCAGCGCGGCAGGACAGGGACAGCCACGCTACTGAACGTCTTCAGGTGGGAAGGAGCGTGATGACACTGGTGTGTCAGATGAAATGGTCGCCGGCTGGGAGGGCGCAGGAGGCCCCTGCGGGGTGCTGGAGGGGGTCCCGGGGGCGTGCGTGGGCCTGCTGCGTGCGGTTCCCCGGCTGTAAGGCCTGTGCTCGTACTGCACCTGAGCCCGTGCAGCCGGGTCCTGTCGGCGGGCCTGACAGCAGGGACAAACGGATGGGGAGGCACAGGGTCGTCCCCCACACAGAAGCTGACACCAGCGAGTGTTTACAGCTCTGGGGTGGACGCTGTTGCCAAAACACGGGGGCGCTAAGGAAGCGGGGACACTTGAGAGACCTCTCTTGAAAGGTTCTCTTCCAAGTGCCGGCTGCAGCCAAAGCAGGACCCCACCCGCCACAGCGGCAGGCCAGGGACCCTAAGGATCTGTGACGTTCTTTCCAGACCCACAGGGGAAGACCTCACCCCAAAAGCGGGTGGCAAAACAGTGGGCGCAAACAACAGAATCCCATTTTTGTTTAAATACACCCAGATGCCAGGGTGGCTAACTCTGGACCAGAGAATTGCAGGAGATCGTTATTTCCTGTATCGCATTTATGTAATTATTCTAAGTTTTACATGTGTATTATGTGTGTTATTACACATTTGTCTTTCTGTAATGGTCGCCCATCCCCCAGACCCACAGGAGTTATTCCAGACAGACGACGTGGACCTGGGGGAGGCTGCAGTAGCCAAGGGCAGAGCAGCAGGCCTCTTCAGGACCCCAGCTGACAGAAAACAGCACCTAACAACCCTCTCGGGAGGCCTGAGGTCACTGCTCAGCCTTAAATGGACAGAACACACGTACAAACTCAGGGCTCTGCAGAAACGGCAAACCCCCGGGAGAACAATACCCCTCCTTGTACTTTGTTTTAAAATAGATTTTGCCCCCCTCCACCTTGAAAACAAATCTTCCAGCCTCCACGGGCAACTCAGAAACCGCACAGAATTAACAGGGATGTTTTGTTAGAGAACATCATCAGGCTGGGAACGACCCCAACTCTGGCGTTCCCCAATGACGGAAGCACCTGCGTTATTACCCACAGCAGCTGAAAACCAGTGCCGAGGACTGAACTGCACACGCGAGTCCCCCAAACCTGCCCAACACCGAAGGCCAAACCGACCACTGAATAGTGACCGTTGTCACTGCGGCTTGGTTTGACCAGACTCTGAAACTTCCCAGAGGATCCGCACACACACACACGCACGCACACACAGGACGCTGTCATGTGCACTTACATACCACCTTCTATCCATGGAGCCCAACGGTCTGTCAGAAGCTGGTGCTCAGATCCCCAGTGCGACGTGTGCACGTCCTGACCTCCATCTCACACACAGAGCAACTCGCACACGGGGCAGGCGGCTCCGTGGCCGATCAAGGTTACAAGCCACGACCAAAATCCACGCGGGCCGCCTGCTGCTCTTCCTCCCTCCCTTTCCCCGCGGCTGTCCCTCTGAGCCTTCCGTTGGCCCGGGTTTTAAATCCTGCACGCAGACCATTGTCTCCCTGGTGATGGAGGTGGCACTCTGTTTCCTGCCCTGAAGCTGGCCCGGTGCCCCGGCGACACCACATTTAGCCACAAGCGCATCAGCCCTGCGTGAGCGGGACAGCCTGGCTGCTTGGAAACCCTAAGTGGTGCGTCAGCTGGCCCGGGGCCGCCAGGGCCGCCGAGAGCCGCTCCAGGCCAAGCCGCTCACGCCTCCATCACTAGCCCGGAGCAGCCCACAGGCAGGCGGCGACGTCGCCGGGAGCTGGGCGGGCACGTGGGCACAGCCCAAAGGCAAGCTCGCCGGCCACCCTGACTCGGCCGCAGGGAGAAGCAGTCCTCACACGGCCGCCCTTCCCCAGGAAGTAAATGCCGTTCCTAACCGGGTGCACACCCTTGACTCTTGCTGACAGATTGATGTATCTGTGTCTGTCTGGTTCTCAGGGGTCTCCTGAGGTAGGGTCGACTTTTTCCCATGGTGCTTTGTGAACTTTAACTTGGCTACTTGCCTTGGATAACTGTCCACATTAGCAGATGCAGAGCTATCGTTCTGTCCCCTACTGGCTGACATTTTAGTTTGCAGTTTTTCCTTTTTCTAAAAAGGCAAAATCTACTATTCTCTGTTTCACTGACCCTTAGCATACATCCCACCCAAAGTGAGAAACCCTTGTCACATCTGTACAGAATCTCCGTGGATTCCACTTAGAAACCTAACTGGATGAAGTACAGCAAGTCAAATATTAGAAAAGTCAACATCCCTGTACAGGCCACACGCTTTTATTTGCATTTTCATAAGGAGAATGCTTTTGTGCATTACTAGTACACGCTTTATTTATATTTATTTTTTTAGAGAAAGAGGAAGAAAGAGAGAGAGAAAAAGAGAGGAAGATCAATGTGAAAGAGAAACATCAATCGGATGCTTCCTGTATGCGCTCCCACTGGGGATCAAACCCGCAGGCTAGGCACGTGCCGTGACCAGGGATCGAACCTGCAGACTTTCGGGGCACGGGATGACGCTCCAACCAACTGCACCGCCCGGCCAGGGCTGTATACTTTTATTTATTTATTTTTTTTAAGGAGAGGGTTTCTTGTATATTTTTTAAGCAATAAAAACAATTATTTATTTCAATGGAAATATTACAGTTCTGTTGCTAGAAACGCTACTTATGGGATATCAGTGAATGTATGCTGTCCTTTGACCTTTGTTAATAAACTACATGCTCTCTGCTTTAACTCTCTGCAGTAAAGCAGGAGCAGAACACGAAGGAACGGAGCCATGCCTGAAGGAGGATCAGGCACCTGAATGTCACGGAGGGGGAGAGAGCTGACACTTACTGGAAGCCAGGAAGTTGATGCGACAGTCCACAGATAAAGGGCACCTCAGAGAGGGCAGGGCGAGGGATGAGGGCCGCAGGAGGGCCGTCACTCAGCCCCAGGGAGCCTGGGCAGGCGGCGGCGCCACTGCCACACACACACCCAGCAAGTACAGGCAGCCGGCACTGACATTCCAGCACACACACACACACACACACACACACACACACACACACACGTCCCTGACAGCTCTTCTCTAAAGACATTCAACAGCCCACACCGATGACTCGGACGTGTGGTAGCCACCAACCCAATGTCTCCCAGTCAGGCTGCCATTCTGGCCATTGGGGGGCCTCGCCTAAAAATGAGCTCACTCACCATCCCCACCCCACAGCCAGGGCACCCAGTTAGGACTGCCACTGGGAGACGCCGCCCCAGTCCCATGGGCCTTCTTTCTTCAATGAAGCCAGACAAGCAAAGATCAAGGTATTAGCAGATCCAGCAGCTTGAGAAAGAACGACCAAGATGTACAGGTGTAAAAAAAATCTAGCGGAAACAAAGATAATCAGGGAATAGAAGAAAACTTAGCTCCAAGAGATTTTTAAAAGATCTTTTAAAAACCAGAAGAGGTTGATTTGAAAAAAAAAAAAAAATCAGAGAACAGAGATGTGATCAGAGATTTAAAATAGAATAACTGAAACAAGATGTTCAAAAGATGAATCATAGAGGAAATCTACCAGAGCACAGGATAAACAGAAAACGTGAACAGATAAACCCCAAACCCCAGTGATCCCTAAATGGAGGCCCAGGAGAGCAAAGGGCCGGGCGGGGAGGGAAAGGTAGACGGACGCAGCCACTCCATCCCTTTGTCACCCACCTCCCAGGGGAGCCCCGATGGGACGCCCCGACCTTACCACCCCACCACTGGGGGACCCTATGCTCAGGAAGGGGAGCTGGGGTCCAGAAAATGACGTGACTACCACCTTGTTCACGTGACCTGATGGCCCCAAGGAAGCCAGACCCACAGAGCCTCTGTTCCACTTGCACTCTGGGGACAATTCATCTGAGTCACTGCGAGGAACGCTGCTGTCAGGGCAGGGGGACAGAGCCCTTCAGCTCGGCTGAGGACCTGCCTCCAGGCTAACATCAGTCCCCTCTGTGGATACAGTCGCTCAACCGCTCCCACCTGCACCCGGCTCCCCAGGCCCCGATCCTGTTTCCAAGGACATCAGGACGTTTCTCCGTGTCTGGGGGGAGTACCTGGTTAGCTGACATTCTGCCATTTCCAGAAGGCCCCTGACACAGTCTGTCAACATCAGCAGGCCCCTAGCAGCCACGTGTGTACTATGGGATTCTGACCGTGACCGGCTGACACAGGAGTAAATTTCTGACCGATCTGAAACAGTTGGGTCTCCCCCCTCGGAAGCTGAAAATTGGCCTGGTCAGAGTACAGACAGTCTTCAGGCCTCAAGCTAGAGAAGGGCCGTGACCACCCATAAATAGAAAGGACAGGATTTAAAAAGCCGCAGAAGAGGAAGTATAAGACAAAAGGGTCCAAAGTATGTTTTTTCAATATCCAAGAACGATAATGCGAGCCAAGGCAGACTCCCTGGAAACACAAGCTTCAAATGGGGGCGCGGCCCAGGGGAGCTGCTGAGGCTCTGGGCTGAGAGAGGAGGCGCGGTAAGAACTCTCAGGAAAGGCGGGGTCCCCAAGCGTGACCCACACGACAAGACCTGCCTGAGCTTTCCACGTAACACAGGTGGCAGACGTGGAGGACACGTGTGGGACCAGAGCTTACCAGTGCGGGGTCGCGGCAGGAGTATGAAGTTGGATCGGGCTGAACGTATCGATAAGGGCTCACTAGGGGGAGAGCCTGAGTTCAGCCCTTAACCGCAGGGGGCTGGAAGGGATCCGACAGTCTGGCCAGTCAGCTGACCCAGGGACTCAGAGGTCCCCACGACACCGAGCGGCGCTGAGGCGTGCGTGCCTTGGTCTGTCAGAGCGGGCCGCCTCGGTGCCCTGAAAGGCGGGGACAGTGTGTTAGTCCCTCTCTTAGCCCCTTACAGTCTCCAACACGAGATGTACTCACCATAGTTAACGTACCGGGTCAAAGGCGAGGAAGAAAACCGTGCTCCCGTGGGCCCGGCCGGCACGCTCGTGGGTGCGTGGAGGGCAGCGCAGTGGGCCAGGGAGGAAGGCCACTGTCACCACCGTTCTCTGAGTGAGGAGAGCTCGAGGAGGAGGGCAGCAGACAAGGCACAGGCTGCGCTCTGCGCGTCCCTTCCTAGGCTCCAGTCCCTAGTGTGAAATACTGACCTAGGTGTTGTTATAGTGACACTTCATAGGTACGACAGTGTATAATCAGGCTTCTGGTTTCAGCCGCAAAGCCATCACTGCCATCCTTCCAGGAGGAGAGTTAAAGACGCGGGACAACCGCCGGCCCTCTGGGACCTCCCAAAGGACCGCGGCTGTGCGGCCTGCGCAGGCAGGGACGGGCCCGGCGTCCTGGCGGGTGCTGGCGGCCCCCGGGGCTGCGGTCCTGGTGGGCAGAGGCGCACGCTTTCCCGGGCACTGCTACCATCCCGCCCGCTTCTCATGGGTAAAACCCAAGAAAAGTCCCCTCGTAGCTCTGGCAGAGAGAAGAATGAACCACCTTGAAATACACCCACGCCCTTCTCCAGAACAAAGGCCTACTGCCCACAGGAAAAGCCTTTTCCAGGGCATTATCCACCTAGAGGGAAAGAAATCGGTTGAGTTACCTGACAAACGGGGGCAGCTCATTTCTCCCCCTGCCGAAGACCTTTTTAAAATAAGCCAATGACTTAACAGTATGAGCATCTGAAATAAATTACTTTTCTATGTGGCAAGCTCCAGCCTAGTCCCCAACTCCCTCATCCAATGACTCCTGTAACAGCACCCTCCTCCATGGGGCTCCGGCTTCAAAGGGACAGACTCTGCCACCAATGTTCTTTAAAGGGATGTCTAGTCCGTAAGCTGCCCTTGCTTTCTCTGAGAACATATATTTGGTCACAGCATTTTTAGATGTTAGCCATTTTGGTGACTTTTTTTCTCAAATGAAATAGTTTTCTTGTATTATGCTTCAAAGGTAAAATCACATTAGCAATATTAGTAGGGCTTTAAAATGCACACAAGAAGCCCTGGCCGGGTGGCTCAGTTGGTTGGAGCATCATCCTGTACACCAAAAGGTTGCAGGTTCGATCCCTGGGCAGGTCGTGTGTGAGAAGCATCCAACCGATGTCTCTCTCTCTCACTCCTTCCCGCTCTAAAATCAATAAACACATCCTCGAAGGAGGATTTAAAAGAACATTATAAATAAACGAATAAGATGCATCCAAGAAAACTGTACTCGTACCTGCAGATAAATATGGGGATTGATAGAAAAGGAATTCTTAGGAAAATCCGCCTTCCTGCCCAGCACACCTCTGAAGCCCCCTCTGCGGGCCCCCACTGAAAGCAGGGAGCAGGCAATCCTCTGTCTCCAGGGGATGCTGGGAGGTGCAGGCCCCGCAGAAGGGCAGTCCTCTCACCGCAGCATGACCACTGACGCTTCCCTACTGGGCTTCTGGAAGCCCCGGCAGCTTTGGCCATGGCTGGCAGGCTTACAGTAAGGAAAGGTCCTGTCAAGTCTGAAACCTGTTAATCTTTCAATCCATCTGCAAAACTACAAAAGCATTTAATGCAAAATAAAGCAACTATAACCAGTTATCACTTAACACTAGAAAAATTAAGAATTTAAATATGTTTCACAACCTTCGCTAGAACAAAAAGTTTATAACACACTATTTAATCTATTAGTTTCAATATTAAGGTTTATTTTTTTCTTCCAGAGTGAGGTTAACAATTTAAATAATTATCAGGATGTATAAATGAACATTCATTCAGATAAAACATTACTGCTTAAAAGTGGCTAAGAAATATTTCGCATGTAATAAATATATTTAATGTTTAGGTTAACAGGCACCATCTTGAGAGCAGAAAAGTGATTTTTTTTTTAACCGATAAATAAATTACATTCAAGAAATCAAGGTGTTTATATCTGAAGTATCATATATCCTTAAATGTTTTTAATATAGCACCCAAACTTCCAAACTGTCTAGAAAGTATCTCCCAAAATATAACTCATACCTCAAGTCATAAAAATAAAGGCCAAGAAAAAATCAATTTAAGACAAAATTTACAATTTATATTAATTCCCCATTCAATAAAATATCAATTGCCAATTTGTTAAAAGTAAATGAACTGTATATATGCAATTCATTAGTGCTGAAAATCTGAAATATATATTTTTAAAAGTCATTCTTTCTCAAAGTACTTAAAATATTGCATCTCTGGTGGCAAACCTGAAAATTATCAAACATTTTATTTCCGTCGTTTTCATACTCCTGCTCCCATCCTCCCCTTAACCTTTAACAGTCACCCAGCTTCTTCTTCTTCTTTTCTTTTTTTGTAAATACACTTACTTATATCCCAAACACAAAACACTGACGAGACTCCTTGGGAACCAGGGAACCCCCACAACAGTCCAAGCCCACGGCTTTGCGCCCAAAGTGCAGCCCAGGCTCAGAGACGGGGCCGTGCTGGGCCCTCGCTGGTGCTGTCGGAAGGCTCCTGAGAGTCCACGGCCGTTTGAACGTTTGCTGATGCGCTCCTGAAGAAAGTTCCAACACATTCTGCAGACAAACATCAAAGAATAAGTCTTTGATTGATAATTTTTCTATTAATTTCCGCCAAGGCGACTGAAAACACGAATGCCTTTTCATCGGAGAGGTTAGCATAGATGTCAACTTCCTTCTCCTGTTTCTCTGTCAGAAGAAAAAGGGAGAGCTTAATATCAAGGCGGCAGGTGCGCTGTTTTTGCCTAAAATTTCTAAGCTTTCAAGTATTTCTTTAAATGACAACCTTATACATGATACTAAACATATTCTAATGTCCTAAAGTATTATGCTACTGAAGTAAGTCTTTAAAAATATGATAAAGGAGTTATTGCAATGCCACGAACTACATTCTAAAGACTAATTGGAGACTACACACATTTCTACGTACCATCTACTTTCTACACCGTTTCCATAAGAACCTCAGATATTTCTCTCTTCACTAGTATGAGCCAATCAAATGTCTCAATCAGAACAAATCCCTCACCCTCAAGACAGTCCCTCCTCAACATCAGTGGTGCCTGTGTGAACATGTTTACTTCTTCACCTCAGCCTGCGACCAGAAATAAGAACGGACATTTATTTCTATTTCTCCCCTCCCGACTCCAAACGCCCTGCAAGCCCGCGGCAGAGCAGGCTGAGTGCAGAGACAGGTCAGGAACCGTCTTCCCCAGAAGCCGGCTGAGCGCGCCGCTGACACCCCCGCGCACAAGCTTCCGGAGGGTTCCGGCTCTGCCGCCGTCCCACTCCTGTCTGTCATTTCTGATGCTCTGCCTTTTCATCCAAGTTAAACACACGCACCCCTTGCAGTCAGGTCACTGCCAGCAAACTGGTCACCAAGCGCAGACGCCCCCCCATTCCCCACTCTCAGGAGGCAGCCACATGTCCTCTCGGCCCTTCCTCTTGGCTTTCCCCTCCCTGTCTCTAGGCGGCCGTTCCCGGGGCGCTGCTCCGTGTGCCTGGGTCTCCGGCGTCACTGCCCGACCTCCCGCGGCGGGCAGTTAGAACCCTCCTGCGGCCCGTCTCCTGGCCCCACCGCACACCTCCCCTGCCCCTTCCCACGCCAGCGGGACCGCGGCGGCGGCGGCGTCACCGGCCCACGCGCGCACGACCCCGGCTACGGGAACGCCCTCACTTCCCGTGCGAGGACTTTACGCCCGCTGACTTCCCATCGCCCGCTGGGCCCCGGCTCTCTCCCCGTCGTCCCGCGTCTCCAGGACGTTTGCACGCGTCGGCACAGCAGGTCCATTTTCCTGAAGAACCCTCTCCGTGTCTCCTCGTCTGCTCCCGCCCCAAGCGGCTCTCCCCAGGCCCGCCGCGCGGCTGTCCCCGGGCCGCTCCTCGGCCTGGCGCTGCAGAGGCTCCTGCACCCGTGGCCCGGCTCCGTCTTCATTCTGCTGGCGCGCCCTGCAGCAGCTTCCTGGGAAAGGGGGTGCAGGCGGCGCGTCTCTGGGGCCCCGAACGCTGAGACGCGCCCCAGCCCGCTCCCCCTGACGCGCAGCGCGGTGGCTGAAGACGCAGGGTGTCCTCTCAGCGCTGTGGGGCAGAAGCTGGCCTCCGTCAGCCGGGGCTGCTGTTAAGAAAGCCCGATACCCCTGTTAACAGGAACAGTTTTAGTCCCCGCTGCATCTACGGTGACCAGACCTCGGAGAGTCCCGACAAACGCAGGTCCACGCCCCCCCCACAAGCAGGCACAGCAGACCCCTCCCTGGGACGCCCGCCCCGCGCGTCGTGTCCACGGCACCGTCCGGCGCGCGCTGCTTGTGTCTGAGCTGCTTCCGACCAGCACGTCCCTGGAGCTCGCTGACGCTGGTCACGTACGAGAAGTCCGTGCCGCTGCGTGATTCTACTCCCACACCGACTCTTCGTCTTTCTTCCCTGAACAGCGGAAGGGTTTCTCCTGAACCAGAGAGGTGATCTATGACAATGTGCTTTGGCGGAATCTCTGCTTCGCTTGTGCTGAACCAACTCAATATGGAAACCCGAGGTTCTTAAAGTCTGGGAAAGTTTCTTGAATTAGTTCACTGATGACTTCTTTCTAGAATCTTCAGCCGCACTGTCAATTATAGATGTTGACCTCGAACTGGTCCTCCGAATTTCTTACCGCTCCCATTCTATTTTTTAAATCTCTTTTCCTATTGCTGTACATTCTGGTACATTTCTTTAATTCTGTCTACAAACCATTATCGTTTTCCGTTTCTGCAAGTCATATAACTACATATATATCTTTTTGAGATTCATATTTTAAAGTTAATTTTCCAGGTACTTTTGACACCTGCAACTTCCTTTTAAATATCATTTTGTTCTTGCTTTATGACTATAATATTTTCTCTTACTAAGAATATTTATGAGAGTCCTTAATTTTTTCTTCTCCCTGCAAAAACTAGTTCCATCCAAGTTTTTTTCTTCCCGGTGATTTGGCCTGAGCCCTCCATCCGAGATGCTTTCTTCCGTGTACCTGGGTAGCTCTGGGTAACACGCGCGCACTTAGAAGGGGAACCCTGCCCAGCGTGTCAGCGCTGTAGGAGGATGTGACTGGGCCGTTTCTTCGTGCAGTCCTTAAGGAAAATGTCTTTATTTTAGGCCTTTTCTCCTGGGTTCCTCAGAGTCCCTAAAGAAGAGACTTCTAATCTCTTACCTGGAAGATATAAACCTGACCTGGAAAACGCAATATTTACCATCTCCAATTTCCACCTAATCCTCCCGATCTTCACACAGCACCCCCGCCCTCAATGAAGCCTGGGGTTCCCTAGACCAGAAACTGTTTTTGCCTTACCTGTTTCAAAGGATAAATGTGGAGAGAGGGGTGGACGAGGAGAACAGCCGTAACAGCATTTTTAAAGAGTCTTTCAAACAATATTGTTTTGAGCCCCACTTTCACCTCTACATTTCCAGACATAACGGATGCACTAACCCCTCACCGGAGGGCGTTGCATAATCAAGACCAGTTTCTTTCTCAGCTTCCTTTCCCCAAAGGAGCTTACAATTCAGGTTTCCTAGGTGTGCTGAGCAGTTACCATTTCCCAGAGTTTTGCTGCTCCTCCCACTCCTGATCTCTGTGGGACTTTGCCATTTAAAAACATACCCTTTTACTAGGATTTGGGGAGAGTGCAGAGCTCAGTGTGTTTTTTCGGTTCACTGCCTTTACTTTGGAAGTCCACATGAGTGCTACATGTTCATCAGTAAGATACTCAGAATTGCCCAATACATTTTAGTCAAAAATGTCACTGCATCACTAATATCCAGAGAAATTATACTCTCCACATATAAAATGAAGACTTATCGTAAACCAAACAATTATTAAGTTTAATGAGATTTTTTCCTTCTTTTTAGGGCAAAAGGGGGGAGGAGGGGGTGGAGGAAAGAGGAAACTCCCGGACCAACTCGAGGGCCCGTAGGAGCAAAGGGAAAGGGGGAAGGGGGAGTGGAGACTCCTAGTCATCCAAGCAGACTGTAGGAATTACCTCAATGAGATTTTTTAATGATTTTATAAGGACAAGTTGTTATCTAGATGCCTAATGAACTTTTTCATTTTCTATTCTTTCTTCCTCCTATTCTTTTTAAAAACACAGAAAACAAAAAATTCAATTAAAAATGTGATTTTAGACATACTGTCAGGTAGGCCTTATTAAAATAATGGTAAACCTTGCCTCAAATTTTCCAAGTGCCCTATGCGCAGGGAGTCAATAAAAACAAAATTCAACTAAATAGCTCCATAACACTAAGAAGCATATCAGAGAAGCCTGTTCTAAAACACAGAGACACTTCAGAAGTCGCTTTCCTCTCTCTATTGTATTTTGAGAACTTGGTTAGCGGAGTGCGGCCTCGGGGCCAAATGTGGCCGCCACCTGTTCACTTCCATGTGGGCTGCGAGGCTTTCCAGCCTCCATGACAGAGCAGAGCAGCTGGGACAGACTGGATGCCCCACAAAGCCTCAGCTATTGACCTGGCTCTTTACAGAAGAAGCCTGCCGTTCCCCACCTCCACCCAGTCTATATTAAAAGGTTTGTTGTTTCTACAAAAGTTGCTTTGAAGACTTTCTTGTTTGTATTAAAAGCAAATAAATTAAAACATATTTTACTCTAGAAATAACTTTCTTAAAACTTTTTACAATAAACTGTAAATACTTGAAAAAACCATAGCCAAATAAATGCTTCTCTCTTCAGGTGAACAGGACATGATTCAACTGCAGAGCCTCGCACAGCACAGCACAGCACAGCCCCCTCCCACCAAGGCCGTCCTGTGGGCTCCCTCACCCCCCCGCCCCCGCCCCTCATCCCGCACCCCCACCCCCGCCCCCAGCACGCCCTCTCCATTCTCCCAGTTACATCCCCTTTACTTCAACTGAAAAGAATGTTCTGTTTTCTGGGCCAAGCACTACTGCCCTCTCTCCTTTTTTCTGTTGACTTTTCTTTACCTAGTTTCCCTTCTGAAAGTCTTTGGCATAGATTTCCTGATCCCACTGTTAAAGCAATACATTCAAATTAAGAAAATAACTCACGCTCTCTGGAAGAGCAGCGTAACAGAAGGAAAAAGCAGTAAAATTATCCAAGGAATTAATGAGTAAGCACAGTCTTCATAGAACACAAACACAATATAAATCTTGTTCCTCTAGCCATACAATATTAAGTCTTTACTTTGACAAAAGGGGAGAACAGCTCTATCAATGAAGTCATTTTCCCTAACGGCAGGAAATTTATTCGGATAAAAGCAGAGAAAAGTGGTAACCAGGTAAAAATTCTCCGTGTCTAAAGTAAGAGAAATTTACTCTTACGCTTGAATACTTGAATACCTCTGACTGAATACCTGAAAAAGCAGCACATAACTCACAAATAACATAAGAAATTATAAAAGCATTTCACTGAAGATGAAATGATTTTGATAGAGGTTTTTAAAGAATTATGAAGAGCAACTATCCCTTTTTTCCAGTAACTACTAGCTTAAAAGTCTGAATTAAAAAAAAGATATTCATGGGGATAAATATAGGGATTCACTATACTAGTCTCTCTACTATTGTGCAGTTGCTGACATTCTCCATGATAAAAAGTTTTGTAGAAGCTCTATCAGCCTCTCCTAGTACCCCATGCAGAGCAGGCGTGGCCGTCAGCCTCTGCGCACAGGCTGCAGGCACTGAAGCGGGTTACATAGTGGCAAAAAAATAAAATAAAAAAGATGTACAAATCAAAGAAAAAGAGCAGCTCAAGTTTTAGTTAATAATTAAAAACAAGTTAATTGGTTAGAGCATCATCCTGACGCACCAGGGTTTGGGCTCCATCCCCAGTCAGGGCACACGCAAGAGTCAATAAGTGAAGCAACAATCAGTGTTTCTCTCTCTTTCTCTCTCTCTCTAATCATTTTTTTTTTAATTTTAAAAAACAAGTTACTGATAGATACACTATCTAAAAAAGGGAGATCTGTAAGGAGAAATATGAATACATTCTGGACCAAGAAGAATGCACTTGACTATCCAAATAGCTGCCTCCGAGTATGGAGCACACAATGAGCAATTAAAAACTTACAATGGCCCTGACTGGTGTGGCTCAGTTGGTTGGGTGTCGTTCCACAAAGCGAAAGGTCGCAGGTTTGATTCCAGGCCAGGGCACACCGCTGGGCTGTGGGTTCGGTCCCCAGGTGGGGCTCATATGGGAGGCAAACCAGTTGATGTTTCTCTCTCACACATCGATGTCTTTCTCCCTCTCTTTCTCCCTCCCTTCCCCTCTCTCTAAATAAAAATAAATATTTTTTAAAATTCACATTGAAGAAAAGTTTTATAGCAAGGTGAGCAATTACCTAATTTAAGCCTTTAGTTTCCAGTAATAAATTTCTGGGTTTTTTTTAAACAACCATCTACCTTACCTTAGAGGAAATGCTTTCAAACTAAGATATGAGTGGCCACTTTAGCCTGGGAGTTCGGCGCCTGCCGAGCCCTACCTTCGCTACCATCTAATTGCGATCTCAGAAAATGTAGCTGGAAAGAAACTGCTTGGATTTAGGCATACCTCTTTCTTCCTCATGCTTTTTGGCAGATGCACTTTTAGGTCTTCCTCTTCCTCGTCTGATATGGTCTGAGTGGCTGTTACTCCGAGGCCTCTTTCTGTTCTCTAAGTCCTTATTTCCTGCGGAGTTTATCTTCTCCCTCCTAACTCTCTCTGTGCGCCTCCTCTTGGCCTCATGCTTGTTTTCTGTATGGATGAACAACAGTGACAGGTTTTAGGGCTCAGCGGGAACCGTCTGCCCGGGGCGCTGTGCTCCTCACCCCCCGGGAGCACTGGCGTTTGCCGCCTGGGGCGCTGTGCCAAACCGCTGCGCAGCCACGGCGTCGATGCACCGCACATCCACACAGAAAAAATCCCCCAGGACGCAGGTGGTCCTCATCCGCCACGAGGTAGGCGGACTCTCGTAACAGAAGACATTCCTTTACTGGGCGCCTTTAATTTCAGCCCCTACAAGTCTGCACAATTCCACAGCAATCTTTCTGCCTTTTACTCTCTGCTTCCAAGTTAAAAATGGTGAAGTATTAGAAAAGGAAAAAAAATCCATTTTTCTTTGCCACTACCCAAATTATAGACTGAAATATGTCAAATATTCAGAAGCAAAACTGACCTTGGCCATAATATATTAAGGTTATCAATAAAAAGCAAACAGAAAGCATCCAAAGAAAATATAAAACACTAGAAAAGTAAGTAGTTTTCACTTGAGCCACAGATGAGGTTACTTCTGACATTCTAAGAACATGCTGATCCCTATATGGAATAGCAATAGAGAAACCTTACTCAATATGGCAAATATAATTAATACAAAAAACCACCCTCTCCAAACAAATCAAAATGGTGGATAAGAGAGACAAAACTTTTTAGAAAACAAAAACTTGCTTTAATACATACTTGAACTCCAAAGTAAAAAACAAGATTCCCCAAATTCTTAAAATCACAGTAGAGAAGAGGCAAAACAATAAGAAAATTTACTTCCCCAAAACTAAAGGGAACAATTCAAAAGACTGTAAATAAGTGTGCTTAATAGGCTGCTGTAAAATCTTTTAAAAATTTAAAATAAAATATTAATAGTTATTTACAAACACCATATTCTCAAAGGGCTAATTAAGTCTAAGTCTCAGACTAGTCACGCACCATAGGACGCAGTACCATTTCATTATCCCAGACTGCAGGGCAGGTATCAAAGGCAACCAGGGTCCTGCTGAAAGACTCAAGGGCTAACTTAAAGAGGCTCCCACTGGCCGTTATAGGACAATAGGAACATCAACAAAAAAACAGTAACTATAATAAACATATCAAATAAATACACTTAAACCACATTACATTAAATACATAAAAGCAAAAACTACTTGGCCACAAAAGGAAGATGCTAAAGAACCAACTCACTATTTTGAAAACCTAAAAGGGAAAGAATAAGGCATTTATCCTGCCTTTTCTGTTGAATAACCACTCACTGAATAACCAAAGGACAAACAGAAGTTTCTCATTTTAGAATTATTGCAGCTAAAAATGGAAAAAAAAAAAAAAGATAAAATCAGAGTATCACCATTTTAAACCTGAAATGAACTCAAGAATCGAAGTGCTAAGTTATCATATACAAAACACTATATACAAAAATTAACTCAATGAATTACAGACCTAAACGTGTCAGCTAAAACTATATCATGCTTAGACAAACAGGGGACCGCTGCATGACACTGGCCTTGGCAGTAATGTCAGGGCTGGGACACCAAAAGGATGGGCAATAGAAGAAAAAATAGACACCTTGGACTTTATCAAAATTAAAAATTTTGGGGCTTCAAATGACAGTATCAGCAGAGTAAAAAGGCAAGTCAGGAATGGGACAAAATGTCTGTAAACACAGATGACCGGTTAATATGCAGAAGAAAAAGAACTTCTACAACTCAGCAACAGAAGCCAACCCAACTCAGAAACGGGCCAAGAACCTGAACAGACACTTCCCCAGAGAAGGTATACGAACGGCCAGGGAACACACGAAAGGCGCTCGACATCACTGAGCACGAGGGAGGGGCACGGCAAAGTCACAGAGCACCCCTTCCTGCCTGAGAACGGCCGCGGTCAGAAGCACGTGAAATAACATGCGTCGGTGAGGACATGGGGACACCGGGACACCCCTGCGCTGCGGGTGACGGAGGGCCACGCGGCCGCCGCGGGAAATGCGGCGGGTCCGCACCCAGCAGGGCGTAGCTGTATGATACAGAAACTCCGCTTCTGGGTACACAACCAAAGACACGGAAGGGGCAGCTAACAGGCGTCTGTGCACCCAACCTCCCAGCTGCGTTATTCCCAAAGCCGAAGGGGAGCAACTCGGGGGCCCGCCAACATACGAAGAGACGAAATAATACTCGGGAAGGAAGTGCTGACACACGCTATGACACGGATGAACTTGAAAAACATCAGGCTAACTGAAATAAGCCAGGACAAACCCTGTATGAGCCCACGTGGAGGAGGGACCTGCAGGAGTAAAACTCACCGGCACCCAGCGAACAGAGGCTGCCTGGGGCCGGGGGCGGGGCGAGGAGTCCCTGCTTAGCGGGGACAGGGTTTCTGTCGGGGGGTGGGAAGAGCTGGGGGGGGGGCAGGTGAAGTACACAACATGGCTGTACTTAATGCCTCCGAACTGCGCACTTAACATGACTAAAACAGTAAATTTTGTTATGCAAAACTTACCACAATGAAAAGTAGGAAAAAACTTTTAATGAAAAAGAAGAAATTAGGAAACAAGACGAACGCTAAAAACTGAAGAGCAAAAGATATACTACATAATGGACGATGTCTGCAGACTGAATTGCAAACACAGGGAGGGGGATCAATGACGTTTTTTGGAACAACGAGGGAAGCCAAGAGAGAATCAGTGACAGTAAACGGAGAGAAATGAGAGCGAGATCTGAGAAATCTACTACTGCTCGCTATGCCCACCCTGCTCAGTGCCGCCCCAAGATCCTCCTCCCTCTTTGTTTCGAACAGAGTCCTGCTCTGTTCAGGAGCGCAATGTGCGCAGCTGAAACACACACATCCCCCAAAAAGAGAAAACGAAAATAAAAACAGAACATGCAGACACATTCCAAGGCTCCTGCAGGTGACGTGGCCATGGAATTAGTTCTGGCCAATGACAGGTATTAAGTGGAAGTGAGAAAGGGCTCCAGAAAGACGTTTTAAGGGGCTCAGAACGGCTGTCAGGCCCCTTTGTCCCTCTGTCCTTCCCTCCTCGTCCAGCGTGGCATGCCCATGGGAAGCCCTGCAGGTTCCACGGCTGCCTCACAGGAGGCTGGCAGCCCCATCTCAGGGCCTCGCTGCCCTCAGTAACGAGGGCGGGTGCACGACCTGCCCCATCCCCCGCCAGTCAGCTCTGCTGTGGACCGCGATCCGCACACTCCGCCGTCCGCCCGGTGTGTCCGAAGGATCACGGAGAATGGGAAGGAAGTAACAGGCAAAAGCTGCCTTATGCTGCGTCCTCGAGACTTCAGCTGGGAGCACGGGACGCCAAGGGACAACGGGAACACCTCCGTGCGAGTGCAAAGTAGAGGCATCCCCATGTGCAAGACAGGAAATGTTTGCTCTGAAATTTTTTCCCCCATCTGAAACAATTTCTGCAAAATTTGTTCCAGAAATAAAAACACACGGGTTAAAAAATGGTCCCTAAGAGGAAGTGGACTTCCCCTCGGAGGACAACGGAAAGAGGCCCAGGTGTCACTGACAGCTGAGCAGCAGTCCTGACATCGGTGTCCGCTAGACGTCATGGGACTCTATTCAAAAAGGCCTCAAAGACGAAGAAACCACTACAAAACTCATGATTAAGAACCTAAAAGTACGGGCGCAGAGGCCAAGGATACATTTTTTCATCAAAGGGCAAAACAACACCTCGATGACAGCCAGCCCTGCTCCCCGCTGGAGCCATGGTGAGTGATTAGCAGGAGGAAACAATGTTTCCGAAGCAACAAGGCCAACCCCCCGCGGGTCTCTAACAGAGGGCGGGCGAAGACTCGGGGTTTATAAAAGGTACTGGCGATGGTGTTTCTCCGTTTTAAACTGAAAATGAATGTCATTTAGAGTTCGTTGCTTATTTATTAGCCTTGGCCTGTTAACTTAATTTCCATGACAGATTTTACTTACACATATTTTCAGCTAGACAAAGTTCCCTACTTCTGGTGTCCTACTTTCCTATTTCTAGATGTTATGATGATACAAAGATACTAGTATATATGAAAAAATGTGAGTTTGAACAACTCAAACCTAGATAAATCTACTTGATTTAACAGATTTTCCTTCTGCATGTCACAAAGTTACAAATAATTTCTAAAAAGATTTCATCCCACTGAAACTTAAAATAATCTTTTATAGGTTTGATTTCACGTTTTTATTTAGTGCAATTTTAGTTTTAAAGATGGTTCTTTTTGTTTCAAATGTTAAATTACGCAAATAAAAGTCTTCCTTGATTTCACCTGGTTATCCAGTGGTCTATCCATTTCCGCGTTTACTGTCTAATACTGCATGTAGAAATCATCTTGTGGGGTCTTAAAGACAAAGGGAAAACGCAATTCCCACACGACCTAGCATCCTACTTCTGGGCATTTACGCAGTGAATACCAAACGCTAACTCGAACCCTGACCAGTGTGGCTCAGTTGACTGGGCGTCACCCCACAAACCAGGAGGCAGGTGCACATGCCTGGGTTGCGGGTTCAGTTCCAGGCTGGGGCACATACGGGAGGCAGCCAGTCGATGTTTCTCTCCTCTAAAAATAAGTAAAATCTTAAAATTAAAAAAACAAAGCAAACTAACTCGGAAGATGTACGTACCCCCATGTTCACTGCAGCGTTATTTATTACACAACCACCAAGCTATGGAAATCACCTCAGTCCCACTGATGGATGAGGGATAAAGAAAACAGAGCTTTGCTCAGCAATGAAAATAAAATGAAATGAAGCCTTGCCATCTGCGACGGCATGGATGGACCCGGAGGGCATTATGCCAAGTGGTCAGTCAGAGAAAGACAAACACCATATACTCTCACTTACGTGCGGATTTTAAAAAATACAAACAAACCCTGAGCTCACGGATACAGAGAACAGACGGCTGGTTGCCAGAAGCACAGGTTTGGGGGTGAGTAAAATTGGTGAAGAGATTCCAAAGGGTACCGACTTCAGTTATAAAACTAAGAAGTCCGTAGGACGTAATGTACAGCCTGGTGACGACAGTCAATAGCCCTTGTATTACATATGTGAAAGTTGGTAAGAGTAAATCTGAAAGTTCTCGTGAGAAAAATATATTGTAATAAAAAAAAAAAAAAACAAGCCCGTACAAATGTTGTTTTGCACTTTTTTCTTAATAGTGTTTTAGAGGTTTTTTGTCAAGTCAGTACCTAAAAAACCCGCCCCTTTCAATGAGCACATCCTGCTGTTCCCATACGCACCCTGCCCGGTTGGCTGCTCCGTGATCGCGTCGGGCTTCGCAGCTTTCTGCCGTTACCAAGAGCGCTGTCTGAAAACCCTACTCGGCACTTAACTGTACACTGTAAACAATTACGTCTCTAGGCTGCACATCTATTGACAAAGCGGTCTGGATTCTGGGTTACGTGCATTTAAAACAGTTGGCAACCACCGGCAGGCGCTCCCGGAGAGGCCGGGCCCACTTAAACTCACATCGCCAGTGCAAGGACCCACTGTGCCTTCTCCTAAAAGTGCTTACAAATCCTTCACGTTTGTCAGAACGTTGGCAAAAAGGATGGTATTTAATTTTGACTGCATTTCCCTGACTGTTAGTAAAGTTGGTTACCTTTCCAGATACTATATATTACCCACTTCCATTTCGTTTATAAATTCTCTGCTCATTTAAACTGAAACGTTCTAGATTCCACTGACGACATTCACCAAGCACTCGGTAAATTATAAATTTGAAAAAATCACACTTCTCTCAATGTCCTACATGCGATGGATGTTAGTGAGTTTCACTGTGAGCAGGAGCACGTGGCCCGGCTCTGTCCCCGGGAGTCAGGCCGTAGCCCTCCCATACACGGCCGACAGCAGCGCTCACAGGCTTTGCTCACAGGCTTCGGGGACCCGTGAGAGCGACACGCCTGGCTCTGCGTCTGAGGCCAGGTCTCCGGGCGCCACGTCTGCAGTAGATCAGACTGCTCCCAGCCTTTGAACACTCTTAACCATTCCCGCCTTTGGTTTCTATGGCCTATCCCTGATGTTTCTCTGTCCTTTCTAAATATTCTTCCTGTTTCTTTTGCTACTTCCTCTTCTCCCTCCCTGGGATTGCTAGGCTTCATCTTTACTTGAAGGTCACAAGGCCACTTATTATAAAACAAGAGAACCTCAGGAAACTCCCACTGCAGAACAGTAACGAACTGCTGCTCACTCAGCGCCACGCCTCCCCCAACCCACCTCCGCTGGCTGCCCTCCTGCAGCGGACACGTCTCAGCCGCCGTGACCTCCCTGCCACTGCAAGCCACCAGGACTGGAGTTCACCAGAGCTCAGTTCTTGAACTCCTCCCTCTTCCTACCCTGCAGACTCTCTAGCACAAGTTCATCCACTTCCATGAGGTCAACTACCACCTATTTGCTGATGGCTCTATCTCCGGCTAAGGCCGAGCTTCACATTCTATGTCCAAGCGGGGACAAAAATCCATGGATATTTCACAACTATTGTACATCCAAAATGAAATTCCCTCCCTACCTCAAAACTTGTCTTCTTTTACATTCCCTTTCTAAGCAGTAATCCAAGTCAGAAATCCGGGAGCCATTCTAAATTCTTGCCTCTGGTTCGAACGATTCCGACTCCTTAATGGCTATAGCATCTGTCCTCTCTCTGACTTTTTACAGTGTTTCTTCCGTACCTGGTTTCTCAGCTGAATCATGTCTATACAGGAGGTCAAAAATCCTGTTGAATAAAAGGAATAAATACACTTGTTCCACTCAGGACATGAACCATGCCTTCTTCATTTTGGAGACCCAGAACTGCGCTGACATGCCACCCCAGTGTTATCTGCTAAATGAATCATCCCACAGTTGCCACACCTGAATCAAACTCTAGCAAATAAGACCCAGGAGTCCATTTTTAACAAGCTGTCTTGGTGACTCCTATAACCAATCCAGCAACAGCCCTTAAGAACCATAAATTAAGTCCATTCTCATGATGAAAGGAAGGAGCCTCGAAGAGAAGCAGAAATGGAATTAAACAACTTGCCTGCCACCTCTGTGCAGACCTAGGATAAACGGACCACTCACAGACAGAAACATAAGCAACTCCTGAACTATCTGCTGCTGTAACACCTCGTCTACATCAGCACCCTCGCTCAGTTAGCACACTGCCACAGCCTGCTTCCACCCTGCACCCCCACACACTATTCTCGAGTACCCAGAATGATCTTTTAAAACAGCTAATCAGAGCACGCCGTCTTTCCCTCGCCCCATCCCACGCCCTAGCAATAGTCTCCCCCCACATTTTAAGAACGAAATCCAAACTTCTTATTCTGGTTTACAAAACCCTACATGATCTGGCTCCTGCCTGACCCTCTGGCCTCATCTCCCACACTCTCCTGACGTCTACATTGCAACCACAGTGACGTTTTTGTTCCTGAAATATACCGGTCTTTTCCTGGCCCTTGAACGTTTGCATTTGCTATTTCGTCTGTCAAGAATGTCCTCCCTAATCCGATCATGACGAGCCCCTTGTTCCTACTCGGCTTCACCTTAAATGTCACTTCTCGGAAGCCTTCTCCAACCACAAGTAGCCTTTTAGTCGCACACTGGGACAGCACTCCATCTGAATTTCCTACAAGGCATTTACCACAAGTCGATATTCTCCATTTATTTGTTCATTGTCTATCTCCTGCCCACAAGAATCAAAGCTCTGCCCTGACCGGTGTGGCTCAGTTGGCTGGACAGAGTCCCGCAAAGCGAAAGGTCGCCAGTTCGATTCCTAGTCAGGACACATGCCTGGGTTGTGGGTTCGGTCCCCCTCTCACATCAATGTTTCTCTCCCTTTCTCCCTCCCTTACCCTCTCTCTAAAAATAAATCAATAAAATCTTTTTAAAAAATGAATGTAAGCTCCATGACAGCAGTGAATCTGCTTTGCTAGTACATTCGTTCATTATTTTATCCCCGAGGCTTAGAACAGTACCTAGCACACAGTAGGTGCTCAATATTTGTACTCAATCTACTCTTATTTGAGGATCATTATTATATGAAGTTTTGACTGTAGCAAAGAATGTATAACAAAATTTCATACTTTTAATAAGTATATCCACTGAGTAAATCTAATTTGTCTAATTAATGGGAAAATAAAATCACATAAAATTATCTTTTAAATCTTCTAAATCAGGGAATTATAAACAATAATTAACATGTCTAAAAATTATATTCACACCAAAATCAAGTTATCTTTCCAGCCATTAATTTAAAAAATAAACTTTAAAGTCGTTACAAATTTTACCAGCATGAGAGGAAAAACCCCCAACTGTCCATCAACCAGTAAACAGATAAACAGATAAATAATGGCATATCCATACAAAGAATACCACTAAGCAATAAAAAGTAATTAATTCTTATACATACAACAATATGGCCAAGTCTTAAACTATGCTCAGTAAAAGAAACCAGACAAAAATAAGTACATATTATATGATTCCGTTTATATAAAGTTCTAGAATAGTGACAAAAAACAGATCAGTGGTTATCTGCGGGTGGGGGTAGCAAGAATACAAAGAGGAACTAGAAAACTTTTTGTCATGAAGGACATGTTCATTATCTTGATTGTGGTGATTGCTTGACTGGTGTAAGCATTATGACAAAACTTATCAAACTGTACACTTTAATCTGGCAAAGGTCGTGGTCAAAAAAACAGAACATGTTACAACCAAACTGATGGCTTAAAGTTACAGCTTGACATTAGTTACATACAAATGTGCAGCTAATCATGACCTTGAACCTGTGCACCCAATATATGTAACAATATTTAAGAAAAGTTTGTTGCCCTGGCAGGTGTGGCTCAGTGGATTGAGCTCCGGCCTGGGAACCTAGAAGTTGCTGGTTCAATCCTGGTGGGGGCACATCGGGGTTGCGAGCCAGGTCCCCAAATGGAGGCGTGAGAGGCAAGAGATCCACGTGTCTGTTGTGCACTGATGTTTCTCTCCCTCCCTTCCCATCTCTCTAAAAATAAATAAAATCTTTTTTAAAAAAAAGTTTCTTCGTATCTCTCAGATCAGCCACGATCAGTAGCAACCTCCATAAGGTTAAATATGTGTGACTTATTAAATGTCAATTATACCTTAAACTTACTTATTTTTAAAAATCAAATCAGGTATATATGCTTGCATAAAATCCTTCAATGGCTCTCCATACTCCAAAATCAGAAAATGTGTTACAAGCTTTATTAGCATTATGAGGGATAATCATTTAAATGGAATGAACAGCAAACTAATGTCATAAGCTGACTTCCAGTAGTGAGTAAAAACCAGATATATCTCAACAGATTTTAATTTTTAACTTCAACAAAAATGTCAATAGTAAACTTACAAAAAATGTAAATGTCTACATCAAAAAGCGAAAAATGTGATATACTCTCAATTACCTGTAGAAGGTGGTGATTTCTCTGGGTGCTTTGCATTTAAAAGTTTTCTGCTAATAAATATGTAACCACAGGGACATGATTTACATGCAACAGGAACCTGTAGGGAAAAAGAAAAGAAAAAATGTATCATTAGTCTTTTTCTACCTGAAATAAAAACCAGATTTATTTAAGCCCCACCTCCTTACAACAAATTACCGAGGTGGTACTGTGCCCTATGCATTGTATTATAAGGCTTTACAATACCATCACTACGGTAAATGAATGAAAAACATACACAGATGTGAGTGACCAATACAAAGGCGTAATAGTATGAGAGCCAGGGAAAATATGAAGGGAAAAAAAGGCAGAATTTCTTAAAAGATTAGTTTACGAACAGCTCATATAGAACAAACTGGAAAAGGGAACATTGCTGGGAAGTCATTAAAGTTACCCCAGAGCCCTGGCTGACGTGGTTCAGTGGAGTGAGCACCAGCCTGCAAACCAGAAGGATGCAGGTTCGATTCTGGGTCAGGGCACCTGCCTGGGCTGTGGGCCAGGTCCCTGCTTGGGAGTGTGCAAGAGGGAACTGATCTATGTGTCTCTCCCTTTCTCTCTCCCTCCGTTCCTCTCTCTAAAAATAAATAAATAAATAGTTATACCAGCATAACGCCACGAGGGCCCAACTGGAAACAATAGCAAGAACGGACGTGGAGAAAATGTAGCTCTCCGCCAGACATCCCAAAGGAAGAACTGAAAATGACTGACGTCCTTACAATACATGACGACGTGAGATGCCAATTACCACCGACAAGAAAAGAAGAGTTCACCACAACCAGTTGGAGGGGCAAAGGTGTATCACAAACAAAAGACGCTGCAAAAGAAAGCAGTGGCCAAGATCTCGCGTCACGCAGCCTCAGCCCCATAAAGGACACTGGTTAACACAGTGTGGACCCCGAGGAAGAAGGTACCTCCTAAGAAGGGCTCGAGGTAAACCCCGCCCAGCCGCTGTCGCTACACCAGGGCCTCCCACACAGGGGCGCTTCGGGAAGCCTGCGCTGACCGGCACTGAGCTGCTGCCCGCGCCGTGTCCCTGCCCCTGGGCCAGCCCTCACGAAGGGTCTCCTGGAAAAGGACTAGCCATTCCGGAACAACCCGAGCTGTGCAGCTACATCCCCTTCAGCACCTTCCCCCACCAATCAGAGCGGCTCCGTTCTGACCAATCAGGACAGTGGCTTTTGGACCAATCAAACTGTGAGGACTTGTAGTCCTCATCTGCATGAAGATGAGCCAATCAGGGGCTGGGGGCGGGACTCCTGTCTATATAAGCCAGCTCCCGCGCTCAGGAAGCGCACTTGCCCTTTCCACGGAACGGGTGGGGCTGCTTGTCCCCTGCGGGCGCTGCCGACCAACCCGCGAGGAGAGAGGCTGTACAGGTCAGGACGGTGCTGCTCCATACCTGAGCTGTTTGCACCGGATCAAGTTTCTTCCTTCACCACACCCCAAATTGGGGATTTCTGTTGGTGTGGAGTTGGCGCCAGCAACTATCGGTTGACAACACTTAAGCTCCTAGGCCTTTGACCTCTGGATCTATAAAATACAAGAGGCTCTTTTCTCCAAGTCTATCAATATTTTTTAAAAGCCCTTGAGAAAAATTTTAAGTTCCCACCAACAATTGCTACACTAAATTAACCTTAAGGATTCTCGGATTTAAGACATATTACTCAAACACCAGAAATTAATCTCAACAAAAATCACAGAATAATTAATTAGAAAATTGCAATTCCCTTTCTAAGATAAATTAATTTGCCCATTGTTCCTATTAAGATTTAGTTAAGATCATAAATCTTTTTATCCATGCCATGTACAGAATGCCTGGCATTCTAGAATGTAAATACTAGATCTAATTAAGATAAAATTTTGGCAGAATTCTTTTTTGTTTTAAAGATTTTATTTCTTTAGAGAGGGGAAGTGAGGGAGAAAGAGGGAGAGAAACCGATCTGTTGCCTCTGGTTCACGCTAACCGGGCCTGAACCAGAAACCCAGGCACATGCGGGGACCAGGAGAAACCGGGGACCTTTCCCTTTGCGGGACGAAGTCCAACCAACTGCCACACCAGTCAGGGCCAAATTCTTTTTCTTTGCATAAAAGTACTGAACAAAGGATATCTAGTTTGTTTTTAAGAAATAACAATTATAAAAATAATCAAACTCATCTGATATGTCTACCACCTTGCTTTATTTAAAAAGTGATGAGATCTTTAAAACCAGAACAGAAAATGTAACATTACATTTTTTAAGTGTAAATCCGCCCAAAATAGATGTTTGCCATTTTAAAAATTTCACATCTTCATAGAAACCAAGCTCAAAGGTGCTGACTCATTTCCCTTAAACTTAAACACATCATGAAAGGCATCCACAGTAACATAAATTATTTAAAATTAATGCTATTCAAAAAACTTGGAAAACATGATGTTCTTACTCAACAGATCTGCTACTCAGGAAGCATTTTCTTTCAGCTACCTACACTCAATACATTTAAATTTAAGTCTGTCTTATACACAAAAGTTTTGCCAAGCCTTATCCAGAAATAACGCAGTGCTACGGTCAGATGGGAAACGCACAATTGGCTTTGGGACGGAGATGGCAAGCACTGACTGGTATAATTTGGTTTTCATTCCTTAATGAAAGCATTTTATGTTCAAGAAACATTCAATGCACCCGAGCTAAGTCACCCTGAAGTCCTTTTTAAAATGGAAAGTTCCTTCCCTGCAGCCCCAACCCACCACCACCGCCACCCAAATCCTATAGAAAGAATGATTAAATAGGGTGGACAATCTCAATAATATGAATCTCTTAAATCATGGTATAATTTGGCTCTGGCTGGGAGGCTCCGTGGTTGGAGCAATGTCCTGTACACCAAAAGGTCATGGGTTCGATTCCTGGTGAGGGCACAAACCTAGGTTGTGGGTTCAATTCCCAGTTGGGGCGTGTACGGCGGGGCGGTAGAGGGGGAGACACCACTCCATGTTTCTTTCTCACGCTGTTGTTTCTTTCTCTTCCTCCCTCTCTCTAATATCAACAAACATATTCTTGGGTGAGGATTTTTTTTAAGAGATTTAAATAACAGTATAATTTGGATTTTAAACAGCCTAAAATTCCTTCATATTTCAGTTGCAATGCCAAAGATAATGGTAATGAAAGTTCTTATGCTAGTTTCAGAAATTTAAAATAGGAAAACAAAAATCCAAAATCTTGTTTACTGATGGCTTACTGCGTATCAATTTACTTCTTGAAAAATGTATTTCGGTTGTATGTTTTACAAATAAAACAGGTAAAAATAAACCGCAAGAAACAAAACTCCGGTCCTATATTGTTTTGCTGATTTTAAAAAGCTCTAAAATAACCGCATTTTAGAGAACTCATTTATATTCTTTGCAGCTGGAAGAATCAAAGTTAACTATAGTGGATATGTTTGCTATATGTCACATAAAATTTTCTATAAATGAAAAATAGAAAAAAAATCCAGCTGCTCTAGTTTTAAAAATTAAGGCAGAACGGAACATACACAAAGACACCAGGAAGTTAACAAGAACCGTGAACAGCACCCACACAAAATGGCTCGGCCATCCGGGGCGGGGGACGGGAAACGCCCGTGGGCACGGAAAGCGCGCACTGGTTTAGAGTCTCAGAACCACGTTTCCAGCAGCCGCACGTAGCAAGGGCGCTCCGAAGCGACTAAACGTCGAGGTTTCGTGTTTGCTGCTCTCGGTGCCTGTTTTTAAGCCTCCACGCAGAACGCGTGTTTCTCTCTTCAGCTGGGGCGGTCTCCCCTGAAGGCTTCCCGTCTGCATTTAGGAACTGCCCTCGCGTCTGCCAGGCCCCTTAGCCGGCACGGGCAGCGGCGGCGGAAACCCGGATTCCTGGGCTGCAGCTGTTTGCTCACCCACGAGCGGCCTGCGCTTCCGAGCCCCGTCGGAACGCCAGCGTGACTATTCCTCACCGCCGTGACGCGAGCGAGGATAAGTCCCCTTTAGGAACCACGGGAAGGTTTCGTCGGTCCCGGGTCGCTGACATTCCCCTGGACACTCGGGGCCACGGCGCGGCCCGCTGCGGACTGAGCTGTGCCCCCCCCGCCGCCCCCACTTCACCCGTGAGGCCCGAGCCCCAGGCACGGGGCCCCCCGCACGCCCGCGGCCCCTCCTCTTCCCTTAGCGGGGTACCAAACCCAGGCTCTTCCCCCGATCGCCCCCGTGCCGTCGCCCCGGGAAACCAAGGTCAGGGTCGGCAGCACCGCGTGCCCGCCGGACGCCCCGCAAACCGCCCTGCTCCCGGCAACCAACGGGAGGGGCCGAACCCCCGAAACCAGCCCTCCGGAGAAGCTGAAACGGCCAAGCCCCTCCGGCCGGCGCGGGTCACCGCTGGGCTGCGGGTTAGAAGGGAGCGCAACCCTCCGCCTCGGGGAACGCGGCGAAGTTATGCCCAAGTTACTCCTGTGAC